>NC_069508.1:102202491-102349991 GCF_027579735.1 Bombina bombina
AGTGATGTCTGGTATTATACTGTCTACAGCTAGTACTATTACAGCTAGTGATGTCCGGTATTATACTGTCTACAGCTAGTACTATTAAAGTTAGTGATGTCTGGTATTATACTGTCTACAACTAGTACTATTACAGTTAGTGATGTCTGGTATTATACTGTCAACAGCTAGTACTATTAAAGTTAGTGATGTCTGGTATTATACTGTCTACAGCTAGTACTATTACAGTTAGTGATGTCTGGTATTATACTGTCAACAGCTAGTACTATTATAGCCAGTGATGTCTGGTATTATACTGTCTACAGCTAGTACTATTACAGCCAGTGATGTCTGATGTCATACGGTCTACAGCTAGTACCATTACAGCTAGTGATGTCTGGTATTATACTGTCTACAACTAGTACCATTACAGTTAGTGATGTCTGGTATTATACAGTCTACAGCTAGTACTATTACAGTTAGTGATGTATGGTATTATACTGTCTACAACTAGTACTATTATAGTTAGTGATGTCTGGTATTATACAGTCTACAGCTAGTACTATTACAGTTAGTGATGTCTGGTATTACACTGTCTACAGCTAGTACTATTACAGCTAGTGATGTCTGGTATTATACTGTCTACAACTAGTACTATTACAGTTAGTGATGTCTGGTATTACACTGTCTACAGCTAGTACTATTACAGTTAGTGATGTCTGGTATTATAGTGTCTACAGCTAGTACTATTACAGTTAGTGATGTCTGGTATTATACTGTCTACAGCTAGTACTATTAAAGTTAGTGATGTCTGGTATTTTATTGTCTACAGCTAGTACTATTCCAGCCAGTGATATCTGGTATTATACTGTCTACAGCTAGTACTATTACAGTAAATGATGTCTGGTATTATACTGTCTACAGCTAGTACTATTACAGTTAGTGATGTCTGGTATTATACTGTCTACAGCTAGTACTATTACAGTTAGTGATGTCTGGTATTATATTGTCTACAGCTAGTACTATTCCAGCCAGTGATGTCTGGTATTATACAGTCTACAGCTAGTACTATTACAGTTAGTGATATCTGGTATTATATTGTCTACAGCTAGTACTATTCCAGCCAGTGATGTCTGGTATTATACTGTCTACAGCTAGTACTATTACAGTTAATGATGTCTGGTATTATACTATCTACAGCTAGTACTATTACAGTTAGTGATGTCTGGTATTATACTGTCTACAACTAGTACTATTACAGCCAGTGATGTCTGGTATTATACTGTCTATAGCTAGTACTATTACAGCCAGTGATGTCTGGTATTATACAGTCTACAGCTAGTACTATTACAGCCAGTGATGTCTGGTATTATACTGTCTACAGCTAGTACTATTACAGCCAGTGATGTCTGGTATTATACTGTCTATAGCTAGTACTATTACAGCTAATGATGTCTGGTATTATACTGTTTACAGCTAGTACTATTACAGTTAATGATGTCTGGTATTATACTGTCTACAGCTAGTACTATTACAGCCAGTGATGTCTGGTATTATACTGTCTACAGCTAGTACTATTACAGTTAATGATGTTTGGTATTATACTGTCTACACCTAGTACTATTACAGTTAATGATGTCTGGTATTATACCGTCTACAGCTAGTACTATTACAGCCAGTGATGTCTGGTATTATACTGTCTACAGCTAGTGATGTCTGATGTCATACTGTCTACAGCTAGTACTATTACAGCTAGTGATGTCTGGTATTATACTGTCTACAGCTAGTACTATTACAATTAGTGATGTCTGGTATTATACTGTCTACAGCTAGTGATGTCTGATGTCATACTGTCTACAGCTAGTACTATTACAGCTAGTGATGTCTGGTATTATACTGTCTACAGCTAGTACTATTACAATTAGTGATGTCTGGTATTATACTGTCTACAGCTAGTACTATTACAATTAGTGATGTCTGATGTCATACTGTCTACAGCTAGTACTATTACAGCCAGTGATGTCTGATGTCATAATGTCTACAACTAGTACTATTACAATTAGTGATGTCTGGTATTATACTGTCTACAGCTAGTACTATTACAGTTAGTGATGTCTGTTATTATACTGTCTATAGCTAGCACTATTACAGTTAGTGATGTCTGGTATTATACTGTCTACAGCTAGTACTATTACAATTAGTGATGTCTGGTATTATACTGTCTACAACTAGTACTATTACAGTTAGTGATGTCTGGTATTATACTGTCTATAGCTAGCACTATTACAGTTAGTGATGTCTGGTATTATACTGTCTATAGCTAGCACTATTACAGTTAGTGATGTCTGGTATTATACTGTCTACAGCTAGTAATATTACAGTGGGGGGAAAAACCGCTGCAAATTAACATTGTGTGTGTATATGTATAGCATCAACAAGAACATGAAAATGATGTTCTTTTTAAAGGAATGCCAAGATTGACCACTTAAACCAAACATAATAAAACACATTGGTGTCACATTAATGAGTATGTTCGTGTGACTCTCTGCACCCATGTAATCGGATTACCAGTTAAAATGCAGCCTGGTATTCCCCCAACAGTCCATTGCAGCTTGGTATAAAAGTACACTAAATTGAGAATAACTGACATGTAACAAAATATGTATATAAAACCAGACAATGGAATACTGATAAAAATACATGCTGTGTATATGCTTCCCTGATAGTCACAGTCCCTGGGGGTGGGACCGGGAAAAATGTGGGGTTTCAGGACTTGGGTTCCTGCCCAACCCCCAATTAAATAGAGACCAGTTTTCACTGGTGAGCAAAGGTGTGTTGTTCGTTACTTCATGCTATACCTGAGATGCAAATCATATAAATATATACCCTTTCTTTAAACTTGAGGCTCTATCACTTTTTCCTACTGAGTAACTTGAAAACATTCCCCTAAGAACTTCTAGTTAGCACTTAGATTCCTACCAAAAGTGCCTGGGGGCAGAGGGTAGATACCATTTTGTTGTATTTTTAGCTATGTGCATGAGTAGCACAAAGGACCAAATTCCTGTTAGGACTTAACTGTATATATGTGTGGGGATGCTAGACTGGTCTACCAAAGGAGTGCTACTGTGCCTTCTAAAATGCTAAATAATACTTAAAGGGCAATTATAATAAAAACATTACATGCTCTAATTTGTATGAGCATGTGATTTTAAGACTATAAACCCAGGACTACTGTGTCTAACTTCCACAAAGGGTTTAAACACATAGTAAAAATACTCCTCTTTACTCACAGAGCACTGCTGGTCCCTAGCAGAAAATGCCACTGGTCCATTTAGCAGCACTAGTCGCAGGGTCGATAATCTTAAAATGACATGCACAGTAGAGCATTTACATTTTTTGACTAGAAATGGCCCTTTAATTAAGGCACAATAATAGGCCATTTTGCAGACATTGACACCTTACAAACTAGATCTGGAAACATTCTAAAAAACACCCATAAAATAGTTCTAGATTCCCAAAAAAATTATTTTGTGATTCAGACAGAACATACAAATTTAAAAAAAGTTTCCAATTTACTTCTATTATCAAATTTACTTCACTCACATGGTATTCTTTGTTAAAGAGATACCTATGTAGGTGTCTGGCGCATTACATGGCAGGAAATAGTGCTCTTGCCTATGGATAACAGTCCTGCAAAGCTGCAGCCATATAGTGCTCCAGAAATGGGCCGGTTCCTAAGCATAGATCCTTGCTTTTTCAATTAAAGATACTAATAGGACAAAGAAAAAATGATAATAAAAGTAAACTGGAAAGATGTTTAAAATTGCATACTCCATCAGAAGAAAGAAACATTTTGGGTTTCATATCCCTTTAACAGTAAATTCTAGCTCAGAAATTCTCCCTAAGGATTAACATATACATGTGTGGCTATGTAAGTTTACTGAAACAAATAGGAGACCAGAATTTTTGGATCAGAAAAACAACTCTGATAAAAAAAAAAATGTAAAAAAAACGAACCCAAAAAAACCTCCATGACGAGAACCTATTTTCAAAGCTTGCAAATCAATCAGGATTTGTTTTGAATTAATCAGACAGGGATCTGTAGTTAGATCAGTGAACTGACTGTCTGATGGTCTCAGGAGCACATCCCTAGAGCCTATAAGTGCAGATAAAAAGACATATTGAGATACAAAAAAAGGGGAAAAAAAATACACTACCAACAAACCACAAGTCATAGAAGGATGCCACATAAATTTGAGTTCACCGACAATCCAAATGGTCTTGAAAACTCAGTTGCTAGAGAAAAACTCAACAAAGAAATAAATACATCTGACAAAACAAACGAGAAACAACCCCCAGAAAGAACAACAGGTAAGGTTTAGACAGATCTCCCAACTGTAGTGACCTGAATCAGTATGGAAGTGTGACCAACTGATAACTACTCTTTTGCTAGAGGAATGGCTTTCAATACAGGTTTGTGTGCCTTCACTTTTATGTCCTTTTATCCTTAAAGGGATGGTAAACCCAAAGTTTTTCTTTCCTGCAAAAGCAGGAATGTAAGCTTAAGAACCAGCCCATTTTTGGTTCAGCACCCTGGGTAGCGCTTGCTGATTGGTGGCTACCTTTAACCCACCAATCCGCAAGAGCTACCCAGGTGCTGAACCAAAAATGGGCCAGCTTCTAAGCTTAACATTCCTGCTTTTCAAATAAAGATACAAAGAAAAATTGATAATAGGAGTAAATTAGCAAGTTGCTTAAAATTGCATGCTCTATCTGAATCATGAAAGAAAAAAAAATGTGGATTTAGTATTCCTTTAATTCTTCAGTTGTAATGAAGATGCGCTATAAGTTACTTTTTAATATATTTATGAAATTCAAATACCCCGCGCTCCGACGCCCACTTCAAAAGTCATATTTTTTTATGAGCTAAAGGTTTGAATTGTTCTCCAATCGGCGCTCTCCCCATATGGAACTTTTATTGTAGAACAATTCAAACCATTAGCTCACAGAAAAAAATGACTTTTGAAGTGGGTGTCGGAAATGTGGGGAATTTGAATTTCAATAATATAGTAAAAAGTAACTCCATCTAAAACATTCTGGATCTGATTTTAAAAAGGGGAAATTTTACCATCACTTTAAGATGGATTATAACAGAGGTTATAAGAATACAACCAAAGTACTTTTGCATACACAAACATTCTGCTCTTGATATTACCAAAGCATTTTATGAAACATGATGAACTCTATTGTGGCATCAATATACTTATCTTGAACATGGACTGATCTTCACTATGGAATAAGAATATGTGGATATGTTAGCAAACGTTGAAGCATGAATTCACATTTGGACATTCGTTACATCATTTGTTTTGATGCTTAAGTGAGATTTCCCACTGAAGATCTTACAATATATTTATTGTCTGACTTCATCATAGTACATTGTTTCATGAATCGAATATATAGTATAGTGGCAGCAACTATTGACTGTTCCATTTCACTTGAACTAATTTTTGCACTATGAATATTTATAGCTTTTTTATTTTTACATTTTCTTGAGAAATTGTAATTGTTCTAACTTCATTTGGTATCTCCAATAACTTGAGATTAAAGAAATGTTGTTTAATTAGATGGGATATTCTGGTTTAATCTATAAAATAAATGCTGCAGTCTACAACTAAAACTGTCAGTGCTGTTAACGGCAACCAATTTTACATTTATTTCCGCAATTATTTCATTTATTTATATGTGATCGGTTTCGTTAACAAAACAGAATATAATATTTGCTCTCCACTGGGAGTATAAATAAAGGTCCCCTAGAGAGCAATTAGAGAAAGTAGAGATATCCCTTAGCCTGCTTGTTTACTAAAACACATTGCAACCAGAATAACCAACGACACTCAGGCAAGCAAACTAGCTTATTTTATTTATTATTTTTTTTATTTATTTTTTAATAAAAAGGACAAGCTAAAATTAAACCTTTGTTTATAGGGGGTGGCACTAGGTTCTCACACATGTGCAAGTAATTATGTATGTATGTATACGTTTCATTGTAAATAATAATTAGGACAATCAATTTAAATATGATGCTAAATATAATGCATTAGAAATGAATATCCAAGCTTTCTACCCTGACACAGATACAAAAGCAGCAGGGTGTTTTAGTAATAAAGTCAATAAATGGATTTGGTCATCAAAATTGAGAAATTCATGATTGAGTTTTTTCTAAAATAGTTAACAATGGAAGTGATGTGGCTTTTTGAGAACATTTTTATCCAAAATGTAGTGTGTGTTTTATAAATGAATATGTCTGGCCAACTCCTGATCAGTACAAATCTCTCAGCTACCTACAGTATGTGGAAATATCAAATGAGTTGATATTTTTTTCTAAAGCACAGAACAAGTAAACACTAATGTATGGTCAAGTAATGTAGAGATCCATTTTCTTTGTAGGCCATTATTGGTAATCAGGATTTTGATCTTAGGTAAAACACAAAACACAAATATAGAAAAGAATACAAAAAGCTACACTTTATTCCTGTTTGAGCTCATTTACCTTCTGGGGTGTCAGAGGTTTTTGAAAAACCTGGGGTCGTACTTTTGAAGATTTTCACCCTTCCTCCACCTACGACCGCTTCTGGTCCAAGCAAACACACCATAGCTGCCAAGCCACGGAGTGTCACGGAGACTACTAAATCACTGGTATCTCTCAAGCCCAGGAGGACCTATCAGGCAATCAAAGACAAGGCATGATATGATGAATGTACAATCAAGTATTCTAAATATGACTGCCTCCCATTATTATTTAGCCTCAACAATTACTAATAGATGTACTGTAACTATTTACAAACTCTAATGGTATCCATATTAAAAAAAAAAAAAAAGTCCATCTATTCCAATAATGCATTCTCTAAGTTTGCCCGATATGTTAAGATTTAAAATTGAAATAGAAACATTTTGCAAAATACTTTCATAAACAAAACTGCTTCTAGTAAAAGGTATTACTGGTTTTCAGCAGCATACACACATATGCTGTGAGGGCCTGTACACCAATATTCAAACACCATGTCTGCCCAGAGAGTCAGTAGTGGTTTGTATGACACAAATTAAGTTTGAACAGGCATAATACACTGACGCCATCTGTTTGAATACTGGTGCACGGCCCTTAGAGCGTATATGCAACTGAAAAATTAAATTTATGCTTACCTGATAAATTTCTTTCCGGACATGGAGAATCCACAACGTCATTCCAATTACCAGTGAGATATTCACTCCTGGCCAGCAGGAGAAGGCAAAGAGCACCCCAGCAGAGTTGCTAAGTGTCACTTCCCTTGCCCATAACCCCCAGTCATTCAGTCGAAGGGAAATGGAAAGAAGATAACACAAAGGTGTAGAGGTGCCTGAGGTTTAGCAAAAAAATACTGTCTAATCAAAAGGGTGGGGTCATGGACTCTCCATGTCCGGAAAGAAATAAATTCAGCAGGTAAGCATATATTTTCTTTTCTTTCCTAAGACATGGAGAGTCCACAACATCATTCCAATTACTTGTGGGAATCAATACCCAAGCTAGAGGAGACAGAATGAACAGGGAGGGAGAACAAGACAGGCAGACCTAAACAGAAGGCACCACCGCTTGAAGAACCTTTCTCCCAAAGGAAGCTTCAGCCGAGGACAAAGTATGCAGAGAGGACCAAGTTGCAGCCTTGCAAATCTGTTCCACAGAAGCTTAATTTTTGAAAGCCCAAGAAGAGGAGACAGCCCTAGTGGAATGAGCTGTGAGTCTCTCAGGAGGCTGCTGTCCAGCAGTCTCATAAGCAAAATGAATCATACTTCTCATCCAGAGGGAAAGAGAAGTAGAAGTAGCCTTCTGACCGTTATGCTTTTCAAAGAAACAAACAAAGAAACAGGCCAGAAGACTGGCGAAAATCCTTAGTAGCCTGTAGGTAGAATTTTAAAGCGCGCACCACATCCAAGTTGTGCAACAGACGTTCCTTATGAGAGGAAGGATTAGGACACAGAGAAGGAACAACAATTTCCTGATTAATATTTCTATCCAGAACCACCTTAGGGAGAAACTCCAATTTAGTACAAAGGACCGCCTTATCGGCATGAAAAATAAGGTAAGGCGAATCGCACTACAAAGCTGAGAGTTCATAAACTCTCTCAGCAGAAGAAATAGCAATAAGAAACAAAACCTTCCAAAAGAACAGCTTAATATCTATGGAATGCAATGGCTCAAACGGAGCCTGCTGCAAAACTCTAAGAACTAGATTAAGACTCCAAGGAGGAGTACCAGGTTTAAACACAGGCCTGATTCTAACCAGGGCCTGACAAAAAGATGGAACATCTGGCACATCCGCCAGACGCTTATGTAAAAGAATAGATAATGCAGAAATCTGACCCTTCAGAGAACTGACTGACAACCCTTTCTCCAGACCATCCTGGAGAAAAGACAACATTCTAGGAATCCTGACTCTACTCCAAGAGTAGCCCTTTGATTCACACCAATAAAGGTATTTACGCTATACCTTATGGTAAATCTTACAAGTAACAGGCTTGCGAGCCTGAATCATAGTATCAATGACAGACTCAGAAAACCCACGCTTAGCCAGAACTAAGCGTTCAATCTCCAAGCAGTCAGCTTCAGAGAAAACAGAATTTATGTTTACCTGATAAATTTCTTTCTCCAACGGTGTGTCCGGTCCACGGCGTCATCCTTACTTGTGGGATATTCTCTTCCCCAACAGGAAATGGCAAAGAGCCCAGCAAAGCTGGTCACATGATCCCTCCTAGGCTCCGCCTACCCCAGTCATTCGACCGACGTTAAGGAGGAATATTTGCATAGGAGAAACCATATGGTACCGTGGTGACTGTAGTTAAAGAAAATAAAATATCAGACCTGATTAAAAAAACCAGGGCGGGCCGTGGACCGGACACACCGTTGGAGAAAGAAATTTATCAGGTAAACATAAATTCTGTTTTCTCCAACATAGGTGTGTCCGGTCCACGGCGTCATCCTTACTTGTGGGAACCAATACCAAAGCTTTAGGACACGGATGAAGGGAGGGAGCAAATCAGGTCACCTAAATGGAAGGCACCACGGCTTGCAAAACTTTTCTCCCAAAAATAGCCTCAGAAGAAGCAAAAGTATCAAACTTGTAAAATTTGGTAAAAGTGTGCAGTGAAGACCAAGTCGCTGCCCTACATATCTGATCAACAGAAGCCTCGTTCTTGAAGGCCCATGTGGAAGCCACAGCCCTAGTGGAATGAGCTGTGATTCTTTCGGGAGGCTGCCGTCCGGCAGTCTCGTAAGCCAATCTGATGATGCTTTTAATCCAAAAAGAGAGAGAGGTAGAAGTTGCTTTTTGACCTCTCCTTTTACCTGAATAAACAACAAACAAGGAAGATGTTTGTCTAAAATCCTTTGTAGCATCTAAATAGAATTTTAGAGCGCGAACAACATCCAAATTGTGCAACAAACGTTCCTTCTTTGAAACTGGTTTTGGACACAGAGAAGGTACGATAATCTCCTGGTTAATGTTTTTGTTAGAAACAACTTTTGGAAGAAAACCAGGTTTAGTACGTAAAACCACCTTATCTGCATGGAACACCAGATAAGGAGGAGAACACTGCAGAGCAGATAATTCTGAGACTCTTCTAGCAGAAGAAATCGCAACTAAAAACAAAACTTTCCAAGATAATAACTTAATATCAACGGAATGTAAGGGTTCAAACGGAACCCCCTGAAGAACTGAAAGAACTAAATTGAGACTCCAAGGAGGAGTCAAAGGTTTGTAAACAGGCTTGATTCTAACCAGAGCCTGAACAAAGGCTTGAACATCTGGCACAGCTGCCAGCTTTTTGTGAAGTAATACCGACAAGGCAGAAATCTGTCCCTTCAGGGAACTTGCAGATAATCCTTTTTCCAATCCTTCTTGAAGGAAGGATAGAATCCTAGGAATCTTAACCTTGTCCCAAGGGAATCCTTTAGATTCACACCAACAGATATATTTTTTCCAAATTTTGTGGTAAATCTTTCTAGTCACAGGCTTTCTGGCCTGAACAAGAGTATCGATAACAGAATCTGAGAATCCTCGCTTCGATAAAATCAAGCGTTCAATCTCCAAGCAGTCAGCTGGAGTGAAACCAGATTCGGATGTTCGAACGGACCCTGAACAAGAAGGTCTCGTCTCAAAGGTAGCTTCCAAGGTGGAGCCGATGACATATTCACCAGATCTGCATACCAAGTCCTGCGTGGCCACGCAGGAGCTATCAAGATCACCGACGCCCTCTCCTGCTTGATCCTGGCTATCAGCCTGGGGATGAGAGGAAATGGCGGGAACACATAAGCTAGTTTGAAGGTCCAAGGTGCTACTAGTGCATCCACTAGAGCCGCCTTGGGATCCCTGGATCTGGCCCCGTAGCAAGGAACTTTGAAGTTCTGACGAGAGGCCATCAGATCCATGTCTGGAATGCCCCACAGGTGAGTGACTTGGGCAAAGATTTCCGGATGGAGTTCCCACTCCCCCGGATGCAATGTCTGCCGACTCAGAAAATCCGCTTCCCAATTTTCCACTCCTGGGATGTGGATAGCAGACAGGTGGCAGGAGTGAGACTCCGCCCAAAGAATAATTTTGGTTACTTCTTCCATCGCTAGGGAACTCCTTGTTCCCCCCTGATGGTTGATGTACGCAACAGTCGTCATGTTGTCTGATTGAAACCGTATGAACCTGGTCCTCGCAAGCTGGGGCCAGGCCTGGAGAGCATTGAATATCGCTCTCAGTTCCAGAATATTTATCGGTAGAAGAGATTCTTCCCGAGACCAAAGACCCTGAGCTTTCAGGGATCCCCAGACCGCGCCCCAGCCTATCAGACTGGCGTCGGTCGTGACAATGACCCACTCTGGTCTGTGGAACATCATCCCTTGAGACAGATTGTCCAGGGACAGCCACCAACGGAGTGAGTCTCTGGTTCTCTGATTTACTTGTATCTTCGGAGACAAGTCTGTATAGTCCCCATTCCACTGACTGAGCATGCACAGTTGTAATGGTCTTAGATGAATGCGCGCAAAAGGAACTATGTCCATCGCCGCCACCATCAACCCGATCACTTCCATGCACTGAGCTATGGAAGGAAGAGGAACGGAATGAAGTATCCGACAAGAGTCCAGAAGCTTTGTTTTTCTGGCCTCTGTTAGAAAGATCCTCATTTCTAAGGAGTCTATAATTGTTCCCAAGAAGGGAACCCTTGTTGACGGGGATAGAGAACTCTTTTCCACGTTCACTTTCCAGCCGTGAGATCTGAGAAAGGCCAGGACAATGTCCGTGTGAGCCTTTGCTTGAGGAAGGGACGACGCTTGAATCAGAATGTCGTCCAGGTAAGGTACTACTGCAATGCCCCTTGGTCTTAGCACCGCTAGAAGGGACCCTAGTACCTTTGTGAAAATCCTTGGAGCAGTGGCTAATCCGAAAGGAAGCGCCACGAACTGGTAATGTTTGTCCAGGAATGCAAACCTTAGGAACCGATGATGTTCCTTGTGGATAGGAATATGTAGATACGCATCCTTTAAATCCACCGTGGTCATGAATTGACCTTCCTGGATGGAAGGGAGGATAGTTCGAATGGTTTCCATCTTGAACGATGGGACCTTGAGAATTTGTTTAAGATCTTGAGATCTAGGATTGGTCTGAACGTTCCCTCTTTTTTGGGAACTATGAACAGATTGGAGTAGAACCCCATCCCTTGTTCTCTTAATGGAACAGGATGAATCACTCCCATTTTTAACAGGTCTTCTACACAATGTAAGAACGCCTGTCTTTTTATGTGGTCTGAAGACAACTGCGACCTGTGGAACCTCCCCCTTGGGGGAAGTCCCTTGAATTCCAGAAGATAACCCTGGGAGACTATTTCTAGCGCCCAAGGATCCAGAACATCTCTTGCCCAAGCCTGAGCGAAGAGAGAGAGTCTGCCCCCCACCAGATCCGGTCCCGGATCGGGGGCCAATATTTCATGCTGTCTTGGTAGCAGTGGCAGGTTTCTTGGCCTGCTTTCCCTTGTTCCAGCCTTGCATTGGTCTCCAAGCTGGCTTGGCCTGAGAAGTATTACCCTCTTGCTTAGAGGACGTAGCACCTTGGGCTGGTCCGTTTTTTCGAAAGGGACGAAAATTAGGTCTATTTTTTGCCTTGAAAGGCCGATCCTGAGGAAGGGCGTGGCCCTTACCCCCAGTGATATCAGAGATAATCTCCTTCAAGTCAGGACCAAACAACGTTTTCCCCTTGAAAGGAATGTTTAGTAGCTTGTTCTTGGAAGACGCATCAGCCGACCAAGATTTCAACCAAAGCGCTCTGCGCGCCACAATAGCAAACCCAGAGTTCTTAGCCGCTAACTTAGCCAATTGCAAAGAGGCGTCTAGAGTGAAAGAATTAGCCAATTTGAGAGCATTGATTCTGTCCATAATCTCCTCATAAGGAGGAGAGTCACTATCGAGCACCTTAAGCAGTTCATCAAACCAGAAATATGCGGCAGTAGTGACAGGGACAATGCATGAAATGGGTTGTAGAAGGTAACCCTGCTGAACAAACATCTTTTTAAGCAAACCTTCTAATTTTTTATCCATAGGATCTTTGAAAGCACAACTATCCTCTATGGGAATAGTGGTGCGTTTGTTTAAAGTAGAAACCGCTCCCTCGACCTTGGGGACTGTCTGCCATAAGTCCTTTCTGGGGTCGACCATAGGAAACAATTTTTTAAATATGGGGGGAGGGACGAAAGGAATACCGGGCCTTTCCCATTCTTTATTAACAATGTCCGCCACCCGCTTGGGTATAGGAAAAGCTTCTGGGAGCCCCGGCACCTCTAGGAACTTGTCCATTTTACATAGTTTCTCTGGGATGACTAAATTTTCACAATCATCCAGAGTGGATAATACCTCCTTAAGCAAAATGCGGAGATGTTCCAATTTAAATTTAAATGTAATCACATCAGATTCAGCCTGCTGAGAAATGTTCCCTAAATCAGTAATTTCTCCCTCAGACAAAACCTCCCTGGCCCCCTCAGATTGGGTTAGGGGCCCTTCAGAGATATTAATATCAGCGTCGTCATGCTCTTCAGTAACTAAAACAGAGCAGCCACGCTTACGCTGACAAGGGTTCATTTTGGCTAAAATGTTTTTGACAGAATTATCCATTACAGCCGTTAATTGTTGCATAGTAAGGAGTATTGGCGCGCTAGATGTACTAGGGGCCTCCTGAGTGGGCAAGACTCGTGTAGACGAAGGAGGGAATGATGCAGTACCATGCTTACTCCCCTCACTTGAGGAATCATCTTGGGCATCATTGTCATTATCACATAAATCACATTTATTTAAATGAATAGGAATTCTGGCTTCCCCACATTCAGAACACAGTCTATCTGGTAGTTCAGACATGTTAAACAGGCATAAACTTGATCAGAAAGTACGAAAAACGTTTTAAAATAAAACCGTTACTGTCACTTTAAATTTTAAACTGAACACACTTTATTACTGCAATTGCGAAAAAACATGAAGGAATTGTTCAAAATTCACCAAATTTTCACCACAGCGTCTTAAAGCCTTAAAAATATTGCACACCAATTTTGGAAGCTTTAACCCTTAAAATAACGGAACCGGAGCCGTTTTAAGCTTTAAACCCCTTTACAGTCCCTGGTATCTGCTTTGCTGAGACCCAACCAAACCCAAAGGGGAATACGATACCAAATGACGCCTTCAGAAGTCTTTTATAAGTATCAGAGCTCCTCTCACATGCGACTGCATGCCATGCCTCTCAAAAACAAGTGCGCAACACCGGCGCGAAAATGAGACTCTGCCTATGCTTTGGGAAAGCCCCTAAAGAATAAGGTGTCTAAAACAGTGCCTGCCGATATTATTATATCAAAATACCCAGATAAAATGATTCCTCAAGGCTAAATATGTGTTAATAATCAATCGATTTAGCCCAGAAAAAGTCTACAGTTTAAATAAGCCCTTGTGAAGCCCTTATTTACAATCGTAATAAACATGGCTTACCGGATCCCATAGGGAAAATGACAGCTTCCAGCATTACATCGTCTTGTTAGAATGTGTCATACCTCAAGCAGCAAGGGACTGCAAACTGTTCCCCCAACTGAAGTTAATTGCTCTCAACAGTCCTGTGTGGAACAGCCATGGATTTTAGTTACGGTTGCTAAAATCATTTTCCTCATACAAACAGAATTCTTCATCTCTTTTCTGTTTCTGAGTAAATAGTACGTACCAGCACTATTTGAAAATAACAAACTCTTGATTGAATAATGAAAAACTACAGTTAAACACTAAAAAACTCTAAGCCATCTCCGTGGAGATGTTGCCTGTACAACGGCAAAGAGAATGACTGGGGTAGGCGGAGCCTAGGAGGGATCATGTGACCAGCTTTGCTGGGCTCTTTGCCATTTCCTGTTGGGGAAGAGAATATCCCACAAGTAAGGATGACGCCGTGGACCGGACACACCTATGTTGGAGAAACAAGATTTGCGAAGCCATGCAGAAGCTATTAGAATTACAGACGCTCTCTCCTGTTTGATACGAGCAATAACTTGTGGAAGGAGAGCAAACAGAGGAAACAGATATGCTAGACCGAAATCCCATGGAACCGCCAGAGCATCTATCAGAGCGGCCTGAGGATCTCTTAAACTTGAACCTTACCTTGGAAGGTTGGCGTTCTAAAAATCTATGACGGTTCCTAAGAAAACTACCCTTGTAGCTGGAACAAGGGAACTTTTTTCCAGAATCACTTTCCATCCGTGGGAACGAAAAGACAACAAGATCTCTGTATGAGATTCTGCTAGATGAAAAGATGGCGCCTGAGCCAAGATGTCGTCCAGATAAGGCGCCACGACAATTCCCTGAGACCTGATAACTGCCAAAAGGGCCCCCACAACTTTTGAAAAAATTCTGGGAGCTGTGGCAAGGCCAAACAGAAGTTACAAACTGAAAGTGCTTGTCCAGGAAAGTAAATTTCAGGAATTTGTGATGATCCCTGTGGATGGGAACATGAAGATACGTGTCCTTCAGGTCTATGGTCGTCATGAACTGACCCTCTTGGACCAAAGGAAGAATGGAACGAATGGTTTCCATTTTGAAGGAAGGTACCCTGAGAAATTTGTTGAGACACTTCAGGTCTAAAATTGGACGAAAAGTTTCCTCTTTTTTGGGTACCACAAACAGATTTGAATAAAATCCTAGCCCCCGTTCCCTTAGTGGAACTGGAATAATCACTTCCAGGGAGAAAAGGTCCTGAACGCAGTTCAAGAATGCCTCCCTTTTTACCTGGTCAGCAGATAATCTTGAGAGGAGAAATCTGCCCCTGGGAGGACAAGACTTGAAGTCTATTTTGTAACCCTGGGATACTATGTCCACAGCCCAAAGGTCTGGGACATCGCGTATCCAAGCTTGATGAAACAAGGAAAGTCTGTCCCCCACTTGATCCAGTATCGGACCCTTCATGCTGACTTAGTCTCAGATGAGGGTTTCTTTGATTGTTTCCCCTTATTCCAAGATTGATTGGGTCTCCAAGAGGACTTGGACTGCTCCGGCGTGTAAGAGGAAGACTTCTGACCTTTGAAGTTACGAAAGGAGCGAAAATTAGAATTCTTCTTGTCTTGTGGTAGAAAAGACCCTTTTCCACCCGTAATTTCTGAAATTATCTCTGCCAGACCAGGACCAAACAGGGTCTTACCCTTGTAAGGTAGCGACAGAAACTTAGACTTGGAGGTAACATTAGCTGACCAAGATTTCAGCCACAAAGCCCTGCGGGCTAGAACAGTGAAGCCAGACATCTTGGCTCCCAGTCTAATGACTTGCATGTTCGCTTCAGAAATAAAGGAATTGGCTAGTTTAAGGGCCTTAATCCTATCTTGGATCTCCTCCAATGGAGTTTCCTCTAAAACCAACTCTGACAAAGCATCACACCAATAAGATGCCGCACTTGCCACTGTGGCAATACAGACTGCAGGTTGCCATTGTAAACAGTGATGAACATACATTTTATTTAAAGCAACAGATATTCTCAATAGGAATTGTGGTTCTCTTAGCCAGAGTAGAAATAGCCCCTTCTACCTGAGGCACTGTGCTCCATGATTCTTAAATGGAGTCAGCAACAGGAAATATCTTTTTAAAAACGGGGAGAAAGATATCCCAGGCTTATCCCACTCCTGAGCAATGATCTACGACACCCGGTCTGGAACAGGAAACACTTCCACAGGGGAAAGAACATCATAGTATTTGTTAAGTTTACTAGATTTCTTAGGGTTGACAGCAACAGAAGAATCTGAGTCGTCCAAAGTAGCCAGTACCTCCTTTAACAGTACACATAGGTGTACAGACACCTTACTATCAGAAAAATGTTTAGATTTCCTCATGTGCTTGGGAAAAGCAGATAATGCCGCAGATACTGCAGAAGATATCTGTGCTGCAAAATCTACAGGCAAATATACGCCTCCAGGAGGCTGACAGGAACTGCAGGGCACTGTATGGGACGCCATTGAGGCTTGGGACGTTTGAGGAGAAAGCTGTGGCATTGTCTGAACAGCATCATCCTGAGAGACATTAGGCTCAGTAAAAGAAATGTATCTTTACATTACAATGTCTTTTCTAAACATGAGGAACAAATTTGCATAGGTAAAACAATTTGGGTCTAGACACAAACATTTATCCATAAGAACAGACTCCTGTTCCATATCCATAGTATACATAATTCCCAAAAATTATTGGAATGACAATTATATTTAAAATGAGACTGTCACTTTAAAAATTAAATTCCCTCAGAGCGAATTGTACTTCAGATTAAAAAAAACTATAAATGAGGACCTCTACACCTCAGACAGTCTGAGGTGCCCTACCTGACCCTTCTGAGTAAATACGATTTTGCATCAAGGAGAAATCCTGAAGATTGCAGCAAAAGGCTTCCTGAAGATCTCTAGAGAGGCTGAGACACAAACCGCTGCACCGCTCATAGACTGTGAACGGAAGCACAGCGAGTCACGTGATCGGCCAAAAAGAAACTGTGCAACACAAGAAAAGTGCGCGTTTCTCAATACAGCCGATTTGAAAATCGGAGTAAAAATGCCAGTAAGCGTATCAGTGTCTTAATAAATGTAAAACAACAACAACACTCTGTTAAAAACTCAACAGTCCTTGCAAGTATCGCTGAGCTTGTAAGCCATAAAATAAGCTGTTAATACAGCCCTCACTATAAGCCCCAATCAGAGCCTCAATAACCAATGAGTCACATATAAAAATGTATATGCTAAGGAAAATCTTTCCCACACAAGTAAGGAGATTTACCCCTAAGTCTCTGTCACATAATGAGTGCCTGCGCCCTGCCAAGATAAATCTCCAATAAAGGATAAGTGTGTCCCAATTAATTATTGCAGCAATATCATGTGAAGTGCAAGTCTCCAGTACCTAGAAGACAAAAGCACTTACCTGCAAATCCAGCTGTCCAGCAGGAAGACAGCTCACAAGGTGTGAAAGGACACATACTCCTTACAGAGACCTGCAGAAAAAGAAAGAACAGAGTAACCAACTCTGGCTTTCTATATCAAGGGCAGCAATATATGTTAGAAAAACTGAGCAAGGACAACCTCACTACTTTCTAACTGCTTAAAAGCCACCACTACTCTTACTCAGGAGATTGACATGGACACAGCTATACCCAAATCCTTGCTTGCAGGGAAAAGTACCCCTCAAAAAAATGAAAAATATCTTTCGACACCTAACTTCACCTCCTCCATTGACAGAGGCAAAGAGAATGACTGGGGGTTATGGGTAAGGGAAGTGACACTTAGCAGCTTTGCTGTGGTGCTCTTTGCCTCCTCCTGCTGGCCAGGAGTGAATACCCCACTAGTAATTGGAATGACGTTGTGGACTTTCCATGTCTTAGGAAAGAAAGATACCCTTCAGCCTAAGGAAACAGTCCCATCACACATAAGGGAAGTTACCAAAGTCTCCCCTCACATACAAATATGCCTGCACTCTGCCCAAATAAACCCTTAACCAAGGATTAATATGTCCCAATAAAAAATGCAGTCTCTTTTGGCCAGGACTGTATGTGTGTTTGTGTATATGTACTGCAAAAAAACCTGAAAAGTGCAAGTCTCCAGTACCTAGAAGACAAAAAGCACTTAACTGCATATTCAGCTGTCAGGCAGGAAGACAGCTCACAAGGTGTGAAAGGACACATACTCCTATCAGAGACCTGTAGAAAAAGAAAGAACAGAGTAACCAACTCTGGCTTTCTATACCAAGGACAGCAATATGTTAGTAAACAAAGCAAGGACCACCTCACCACTTTCTAAAGCCACCACTTCTCTTACTCAAGAGATTGATGTGGACACAGCTAAACCCAAATCCTTGCTGGTAGGGAAAAATACCCAAAAAAGTAATAAATATCTTCAGACACCAACTTCACATCCTCCATTGACAAAGGCAAAGAGAATGACTGTGGGTTATGGGTAAGAGAAGTGACACTAATCAGCTCTGCTTGGGTCCTCTTGGCCTCCTCCTGCTGGCCAGGAGTGAATATCCCACTAGTAATTGGAATGACGTTGTGAACTCTCCATGTTTTAGGAAAGAAAACAATGATAGCTTTTACTAGACACATTTTTGCTAATTGAAGTATATTGCAAAAATGATTCCATTTAAAAGTGAATGTAAAGCTTAATGAGAAAGTGGCCGTTTTTTTAAAAATACTCTTAAAAATAGGGGCACTTTCAGTCATTAACCACTTAGTGAACAGACCATTTTTCAATTTTCTTACCGTTAGGGACCAGGGCTATTTTGACATTTCTGCTGTGTTTGTGTTTAGCTGTAATTTTCTTCTTACTCATTTACTGTACCCACACATATTATATACCGTTTTTCTCGCCATTAAATGGACTTTCTAAAGATATCATTATTTTCATCATATCCTAATTTACTATAATATTTTTTTATAAAATATGATGAAAAAATTGAAAAAAAAAACACGCTTTTTCTAACCTTGACCCCCAAAATCTGTCACACATCTACAACCACCAAAAAACTCCCATGCTAAATAGATTAAAAATTTTGTCCTGAGTTTAGAAATACCCAATGTTTACATGTTCTTTGCTTTTTCTGTAAGTTATAGGGCACTTTGCTACTTTTTTAGTAGACAACGCAAAGTATTGATCTAGGCCCATTTTGATATATTTCATGCCACCATTTCACCGCCAAATGCGATCAAATAAAAAAAAATTGTTCACTTTTTCACAAACTTTAGGTTTCTCACTGAAATAATTTACAAACAGCTTGTGCAATTATGACACAAATGGTTGTAAATGCTTCTCTGTCATCCCCTTTGTTCAGAAATAGCAGACATTTATGGCTTTGGCATTACTTTTTGGTAATTAGAAGGCCGCTAAATGCCGCTGCGCACCACACTTGTATTATGACCAGCAGTGAAGGGGTTAATTAGGTAGCTTGTAGGGTTACTTTTAGTTTTAGTGTAGAGATCAGCCTTCCAGCCTGACACATCCCACCCCCTGATCCCTCCCTGACCCCTCTCAAACAGATCTCTTCCCTCCCCCGCCTCACAATTGTCACCGCCATCTTAAGTACTGGCAGAAAGTCTTTTTTTTACATTTATTCTGCAATGTTGGATTCCTCCTTAGCCCCTAACCTCCCTGCCCCTCCTAAACAGCTCTCTAACCCTGCCCCCTCTACCTATATGCCACCATCTTGGGTACTGGCAGCTGTCTGCCAGTACCAAGTTTGCTAAAAAAAAAAAAAAAACATAATTTATGCTTACCTGATAAATTTATTTCTCTTGTAATGTAGTCAGTCCACGGGTCATCCATTACTTATGGAATATATCTCTTCCTAACAGGAAGCTGCAAGAGGATCACCCAGCAGAGCTGCTATATAGCTCCTCCCCTCACATGTCATATTCAGTCATTCGACCAAAGCAGACGAGAA
This sequence comes from Bombina bombina, assembly GCF_027579735.1. Classification (NCBI taxonomy): domain Eukaryota; kingdom Metazoa; phylum Chordata; class Amphibia; order Anura; family Bombinatoridae; genus Bombina; species Bombina bombina. The sequence goes on from NC_069508.1 coordinate 102,222,458, forward strand.
AGGAGAAACCATAGGGTGCAGTGGTGACTGGAGTTTAATTAAAATTTAGGTCTGCCTTAAAGACAGGGCGGGCCGTGGACTGACTACACTACAAGAGAAATAAATTTATCAGGTAAGCATAAATTATGTTTTCTCTTGTTAAGTGTAGTCAGTCCACTGGTCATCCATTACTTATGGAATACCAATACCAAAGCTAAAGTACACGGATGAAGGGAGGGACAAGGCAGGAACATTAAACAGAAGGAACCACTGCCTGAAGTACCTTTCTCCCAAAAATAGCCTCCGAAGAAGCAAAAGTGTCAAATTTTAAAAATTTTGAAAAGGTGTGAAGCGAAGACCAAGTCGCAGCCTTGCAAATCTGTTCAACAGAGGCCTCATTTTTAAAGGCCCAGGTGGAAGCCACAGCTCTAGTAGAATGAGCTGTAATCCTTTCAGGAGGCTGCTGTCCAGCAGTCTCATAGGCTAAACGTATTATGCTACGAAGCCAAAAAGAGAGAGAGGTAGCCGAAGCCTTTTGACCTCTTCTCTGTCCAGAGTAAACGACAAACAGGGAAGAAGTTTGACGAAAATCTTTAGTTGCCTGCAAATAGAACTTCAGGGCACGGACTACGTCCAAATTATGCAAAAGTCGTTCCTTCTTTGAAGAAGGGTTAGGACACAGTGATGGAACAACAATCTCTTGATTGATATTCCTGTTAGTAACTACCTTAGGTAAGAACCCAGGTTTAGTACGCAGAACTACCTTGTCTGAATGAAAAATCAGATAAGGAGAATCACAATGTAAGGCAGATAACTCAGAGACTCTTCGAGCCGAGGAAATAGCCATCAAAAACAAAACCTTCCAGGAAAACAGCTTGATATCAATGGAATGAAGGGGTTCAAATGGAACGCCTTGAAGAACATTAAGAACTAAGTTTAAGCTCCACGGCGGAGCAACAGTCTTAAAAACAGGCTTAATCCTAGTTAAAGCCTGACAAAAAGCCTGAACGTCTGGAACTTCAGCCAGACGTTTGTGTAGAAGAATAGACAGAGCAGAAATCTGTCCCTTTAACGAACTAGCAGATAAGCCCTTTTCTAAACCCTCTTGTAGAAAGGACAATATCCTAGGAATCCTAACCTTACTCCATGAGTAACTCTTGGATTCGCACCAATATAAATATTTACGCCATATCTTATGGTAAATTTTTCTGGTAACAGGCTTCCTAGCCTGTATTAAGGTATCAATAACCGACTCCGAGAAGCCACGCTTTGATAGAATCAAGCGTTCAATCTCCATGCAGTCAGCCTCAGAGAAATTAGATTTGGATGTTTGAAAGGACCCTGAATTAGAAGGTCCTGTCTCAGAGGCAGAGACCACGGTGGACAGGACGACATGTCCACTAGGTCTGCATACCAGGTCCTGCGTGGCCACGCAGGCGCTATCAGAATCACCGAAGCTCTCTCCTGTTTGATCTTGGCAATCAAACGAGGAAGCATCGGGAATGGTGGAAACACATAAGCCATGTTGAAGACCCAAGGGGCTGTCAGAGCATCTATCAGCACCGCTCCCGGGTCCCTGGACCTGGATCCGTAACAAGGAAGCTTGGCGTTCTGGCGAGACGCCATGAGATCCAGATCTGGTTTGCCCCAACGATGAATCAGTTGAGCAAAGACCTCCGGATGAAAAGTCTGGCGACTTAGAAAATCCGCCTCCCAGTTCTCTACGCCTGGGATGTAAATCGCTGACAGGTGGTAAGAGTTAGACTCTGTAAGGAGGATAGGTGAGAATTGGCGCTTATATCAACCCTAATGCCAAGTATAGAAGGGTCTCTCTCTAAGAACCCTGAGGAGGATAGTAGAATAATGTAAGCGGAAATACTGGCGCTGAAAGCAGGGTAGTACACAAATACAATATACGGGTAACCTAAAAGGGTCTACCTTAGCAGAAATATAATCGTTATAAAAGTCAATAAATGGTAATAGCCTAATATATATCTTAGAAAATATATTTAATAGTGTAAAATTACAATACAATCAAGATTATAAAATCAGTGTTAATAAAATCAGTACATATATACTAAAAAGTAATTAATGGGGCCCTTTAAATTAGTTTGAAAAAACATACAGAAAGGGGAAAGATTAACCACAAATCTATATATATATATATATATATATATACTATGATTGAGGATAGAAGAAAACTATACTCAAATAAATATAAGTATAAAGAGGGCAGAGATATTCAAACAGTATAAATAAAAACAAATAGCAATACAAACAGACTTAATAACTGGACGTCCAGCGTAAAAACCAGGGGTTAAAACAGTAATAATCTAGGGTTAAAACAGTATTAACCTGAAAGTGCACTATAGTGAACAAAAACACTCGTGACTAGATGATCATACTAATAGCATTGGATCAAGCTAATGGGCGAGTGAGGTACCTTGCGCTAATCTGTGGAGCACAGATTGAATATTGTTCGTCCTGTACCTCCTCCTGAGGTGGGTGTGTACTCCTAGAGTAGTTCACTTACATCACCCTTTCTGAAAATGTCCAGCTGATTTCGGGAGGAACAGAATGTAAACGATCTCTGGGGTAATAGCAATCCTTTAGATGATGGTAGATAGTAACTTCAAGGCACTCTTATTCTGTGGTGCTTAGTGCAGGTACTAGATCATCTGGCAGTATATTCAATTTGTAGACTGGTGCGCTCCCTCAGAGGGCTGTATTCAAATTCACAGGCCTTGGGGGTAGTGAGCCAGGCGTTGGTAGTTGTCCTGTGTGCTTTTTCAACACAATAGCGATCCTTTCGGCGGCTGTATCAAGTTCACAAGCCTTAAAGGAGTTCAGCTTAGCAGTAGTTCTTCTTGTAGGAAATGAGACACAGTCATCAACCGGTTTCTCCCCTCACTTGGGGCTTTTTCAAGATGTGTTCTCATTGCTGGCAGGTATTCCTTTATAGGGCTATCCTGCATCCTTATTGGTTAGTTCAAAGGGGTGTGTGATCCCAGTTAAGGTGGAATTTGAGTTATATCCCTTAAACTTTTAAGGAGGTATCTTATTGTCTCTTGTAGTTTTTTGGAAATTTCCCGTTGTTAATTTTAGTTTAACAACTAGTATACTAAAAGTACATATTGCTCCAGAAAGGAACAACCATACGTGTAATATGGTCACATCCATGGTGTCAAGTGAAATCGACTTAAATTATGAGTAAAGTCTGTTCAAGAGTTAGTATTTTTTGGAGTCCTCAATTTGATTAAACACATAGGTAGAGGTAAAAGACATATGTCAGTATTGTACAGGGAATATAAAGTTTTTACAGAGTGTTTTACATTTGATAGTTACAAACAGAAGTAAATTAGGGACAAAAAGAGAGAACTGGGGGTTCTCATTGTCTTAGAGTTAAAGTTAAACACATAGGTAAAGAATTTTTCCCATATGTGTATATGATACAGAAAATAGACAGACATTCTAGATATATCATGTTTGGTGGTTGCATATTGGGGCATACTTATCTGATCAAGAGTCAGTATTGTTTGGGGGATGATAGTATGATTAAACACATAGTTAAAGGTTAAACACATATGTCGGTATTTGTTCTCTTTTTGATAAATATTATAAAATCTTACATTTGGTACTTGCAAACGGAAGTTAATTATGAAAAAACGGTTCTTAGTGTATTAGGGGTAAAGTTAAACACATAGGTAAAAGTTAAACACATATGTGTATATGACATTGACAGACTATTCCAAAGTTTTACATTTGGTACTTGCAAACGTAAGTTAGTTATGAAAAACGGTTCTTAGTGTATTAGGGGTAAAATTAAACACATATGTAAAAGTTAAACACATGTGTATATGACATAAAAAATGTAGACAGACTATTCCAAAGTTTTGCATTTGGTGGTTGCATACTTGGGCAAATAATGAAAGGAGGTTCCGATTGTTCTTAAAAGGCATATCTAATAGAGACCGTTAGGGGAAGTTTTAGTCAAACATAAAAGGAGCTACATCAAGTTCTGAGTTTAAGCCTAATGGGTGCAGTGTTTTCATGGTATATATCAGTTCGGCTTCCTTTTTTAGGAGCTTTGTTTCAAAATTCCCTCCTCTCCATTCTGGTTTGACTTTTGAAATCCCCCAGAATTTAAAGTCTTTAAGTCGGTTATTATGGACCTCTCTAAAGTGTCTGTATAGGTGTGTTTCCTTGTTGCCTTTTTCTATGATACAAAGGTGTTCTCTAATTCTTTCGCGGAGTGTTCTAGAGGTCTCTCCTAAATATTGCATATTACAACTACACTGTATGAGGTATATGATTCCTTTATCTGTACATCTGATAGTGTCATTTATATGGTAGGTTATTCCCGTTTGAGTTGACGTATATTCTTTGGTTTTATTTGTGTAGTGGCAGGATCTGCAGCAATGGCAGGGAAAGAAGCCTTTGACTATGTTCCCTAGTAGGTCATGTTGTTTGGACTGATTATTTGTTTTAAACTCGCTGGGGGCCAATGTGCTCTTTAGGTTCTTTGATTTTTTGTATATAAATCTTGGGTTAATAGAGATCTTATCTCCAATAATTGGATCCTCTCTAATTAGGTGCCAATGTTTTTTAATAATACGTTCGATAGTCTTATGGTCCCCATTATAGTTTGTAATGAAAGGGACAGATATATCCTCCATTTCTTTTATGCCTATAGGATCTTCATGTCTTTTATATTTAAGTAAATCTTTTCTATCTATGTCTTTTATTTTATTGAAATTATCCTGAATTGTTATATCATCATACCCTTTGTCATTAAATTTCTTTATTAGAATTTTAGACTGTTCTTCGTAGTCTATTAGGTTAGTGCAGTTTTTTCTAATCCGCAGAAATTGTGCTTTGGGTATATTTTCTTTCCACTTTGAAAGGTGGCAGCTTGTAGCATGAATAAAGTTGTTGGAATCGATTTTCTTAAAGAAAGTTTTGGTATTAAATTGGTCATTGTTGGTTTCAATGTCCAGATCTAGAAACGAAATGTTATGTTTATTTATTTCGTAAGTGAACTGTATTCCCCTGTCATTTTGGTTCATGAATCGCTGACAGGTGGCAAGAGTTAGACTCTGCCCAGCGAATTATCTTTGAGACTTCCAACATCGCTAGGGAACTTCTGGTTCCCCCTTGATGGTTGATGTAAGCCACAGTCGTGATGTTGTCCAACTGAAACCTGATGAACCTCAGAGTTGCTAACTGAGGCCAAGCTAGGAGAGCATTGAATATTGCTCTTAATTCCAGAATATTTATTGGGAGGAGTTTCTCCTCCTGAGTCCATAATCCCTGAGCTTTCAGGGAGTTCCAGACTGCGCCCCAGCCTAGAAGGCTGGCGTCTGTTGGTACAATCGTCCAATCTGGCCTGCGAAAGGTCATCCCCTTGGACAGATGTGGCCGAGAGAGCCACCATAGAAGAGAATCTCTGGTCTCTTGATCCAGACTTAGTAGGGGGGACAAATCTGAGTAATCCCTGTTCCACTGACTTAGCATGCACAATTGCAGCGGTCTGAGATGCAGGCGCGCAAATGGTACTATGTCCATTGCCGCTACCATTAAGCCGATTACTTCCATGCACTGAGCTACTGACGGGTGTGGAATGGAATGAAGGACACGGCAAGCATTTAGAAGTTTTGATAACCTGGCCTCTGTCAGGTAATTTTTCATCTCTACAGAATCTATAAGAGTCCCTAGAAAGGGAACTCTTGTAAGTGGTAATAGAGAACTCTTTTCCACGTTCACCTTCCACCCATGCGACCTCAGAAATGCCAGAACTATCTCTGTATGAGACTTGGCAGTTTGAAAACTTGACGCTTGTATCAGAATGTCGTCTAGGTACGGAGTCACCGCTATGCCTCGCGGTCTTAGTACCGCCAGAAGTGAGCCCAGAACTTTTGTAAAGATTCTTGGAGCCGTAGCTAATCCGAAGGGAAGAGCTACAAACTGGTAATGCCTGTCTAGGAAAGCAAATCTTAGGTACCGATAATGATCCTTGTGAATCGGTATGTGAAGGTAGGCATCCTTTAAGTCCACTGTGGTCATGTACTGACCCTCTTGGATCATGGGAAGGATGGTTCGAATAGTTTCCATTTTGAATGATGGAACTCTTAGAAATTTGTTTAGGATTTTTAAGTCCAAGATTGGTCTGAAGGTTCCCTCTTTCTTGGGAACCACAAATAGATTTGAATAGAATCCCTGCCCGTGTTCCGTCCGCGGAACTGGGTGGATCACCCCCATTAGTAAAAGGTCTTGTACACAGCGTAGAAACGCCTCTTTCTTTATTTGGTTTGCTGATAACCTTGAAAGATGAAATCTCCCTCGTGGAGGAGAAGTTTTGAAGTCCAGGAGATATCCCTGAGACATGATCTCCAACGCCCAGGGATCCTGGACATCTCTTGCCCAAGCCTGGGCGAAGAGAGAAAGTCTGCCCCCCACTAGATCCGTTTCCGGATAGGGGGCCCTCTCTTCATGCTGTCTTGGGGGCAGCAGCAGGTTTCTTGGCCTGCTTGCCCTTGTTCCAGGACTGGTTAACTTTCCAGCCCTGTCTGTAACGAGCAACAGCTCCTTCCTGTTTTGGAGCGGAGGAAGTTGATGCTGCTCCAGCCTTGAAGTTACGAAAGGCACGAAAATTAGACTGTTTGGCCTTTGATTTGGCCCTGTCCTGAGGTAGAGCATGGCCCTTACCTCCCGTAATGTCAGCTATAATTTCTTTCAAGCCGGGCCCGAATAAGGTCTGCCCTTTGAAAGGAATAACAGAATTTATGCTTACCTGATAAATTACTTTCTCCAACGGTGTGTCCGGTCCACGGCGTCATCCTTACTTGTGGGATATTCTCTTCCCCAACAGGAAATGGCAAAGAGCCCAGCAAAGCTGGTCACATGATCCCTCCTAGGCTCCGCCTACCCCAGTCATTCGACCGACGTACAGGAGGAATATGCATAGGAGAAACCATATGATACCATGGTGACTGTAGTTAGAGAAAATAATTCATCAGACCTGATTAAAAAAAAAAAAAAACCAGGGCGGGCCGTGGACCGGACACACCGTTGGAGAAAGTAATTTATCAGGTAAGCATAAATTCTGTTTTCTCCAACATAGGTGTGTCCGGTCCACGGCGTCATCCTTACTTGTGGGAACCAATACCAAAGCTTTAGGACACGGATGAAGGGAGGGCGCAAATCAGGTCACCTAAACGGAAGGCACCACAGTTTGCAAAACCTTTCTCCCAAAAATAGCCTCCGAAGAAGCAAAAGTATCAAATTTGTAAAATTTGGCAAAAGTGTGCAGTGAAGACCAAGTCGCTGCCTTACATATCTGGTCAACAGAAGCCTCGTTCTTGAAGGCCCATGTGGAAGCCACAGCCCTAGTGGAGTGAGCTGTGATTTTTTCAGGAGGCTGCCGTCCGGCAGTCTCATAAGCCAATCGGATAATGCTTTTAAGCCAAAAGGAAAGAGAGGTAGAAGTCGCCTTTTGACCTCTCCTCTTACCAGAATAAACAACAAACAAGGAAGATGTTTGTCTGAAGTCTTTAGTAGCCTCTAAATAGAACTTTAGAGCACGGACTACGTCCAAATTGTGTAACAAACGTTCCTTCTTTGAAACTGGATTCGGACACAAAGAAGGTACAACTATCTCCTGGTTAATATTCTTATTGGAAACAACTTTCGGAAGAAAACAAGGCTTAGTACGCAACACCACCTTATCTGCATGGAACACCAGATAGGGCGAAGAACACTGCAGAGCAGATAATTCTGAAACTCTTCTAGCAGAAGAAATTGCAACCAAAAACAAAACTTTCCAAGATAATAACTTAATATCTACGGAATGTAAGGGTTCAAACGGAACCCCTTGAAGAACTGAAAGAACTAGATTTAGACTCCATGGAGGAGTCAAAGGTCTGTAAACAGGCTTGATTCTAACTAAAGCCTGAACAAATGCTTGAACATCTGGCACAGCTGCCAGCCTTTTGTGAAGTAAAACAGATAAAGCAGAGATCTGTCCCTTCAGAGAACTTGCAGATAATCCTTTCTCCAAACCTTCTTGTAGAAAGGATAGAATCTTAGGAATTTTTATCTTGTTCCATAGGAATCCTTTAGATTCACACCAACAGATATATTTTTTCCATATTTTATGGTAAATTTTTCTAGTTACAGGCTTTCTAGCCTGAATAAGAGTATCTATTACAGAATCTGAAAACCCACGCTTTGATAAAATCAAGCGTTCAATCTCCAAGCAGTCAGTTGGAGGGAAACCAGATTCGGATGTTCGAATGGACCTTGAACAAGAAGGTCCCGTCTCAAAGGTAGCTTCCATGGTGGAGCCGATGACATATTCACCAGGTCTGCATACCAAGTCCTGCGTGGCCACGCAGGAGCTATCAAGATCACCGAAGCCCTCTCCTGATTGATCCTGGCTACCAGCCTGGGAATGAGAGGAAACGGTGGGAATACATAAGCTAGGTTGAAGGTCCAAGGTGCTACTAGTGCATCCACTAGAGTCGCCTTGGAATCCCTGGATCTGGACCCGTAACAAGGAACCTTGAAGTTCTGACGAGAGGCCATCAGATCCATGTCTGGAATGCCCCATAATTGAGTTATTTGGGCAAAGATTTCCGGATGGAGTTCTCACTCCCCCGGATGTAAAGTCTGACGACTCAGAAAATCCGCTTCCCAATTTTCCACTCCTGGGATGTGGATTGCAGACAAGTGGCAGGAGTGATCCTCCGCCCATTGAATTATCTTGGTCACTTCCTCCATCGCCAGGGAACTCCTTGTTCCCCCCTGATGGTTGATATATGCAACAGTCGTCATGTTGTCTGATTGAAACCTTATGAATTTGGCCTTTGCTAGTTGAGGCCAAGCTTTGAGAGCATTGAATATCGCTCTCAGTTCCAGAATGTTTATCGGGAGAAGAGATTCTTCCCGAGACCATAGACCCTGCGCTTTCAGGGGTTCCCAGACCGCGCCCCAGCCCACCAGGCTGGCGTCGGTCGTGACAATGACCCACTCTGGTCTGCGGAAGCTCATTCCCTGTGACAGATTGTCCAGGGTCAGCCACCAACGGAGTGAATCTCTGGTCTTTTGATCTACTTGAATCGTCGGAGACAAGTCTGTATAATCCCCATTCCACTGTCTGAGCATGCACAGTTGTAATGGTCTTAGATGAATTCGTGCAAAAGGAACTATGTCCATTGCTGCAACCATCAATCCTATTACTTCCATGCACTGCGCTATGGAAGGATGAAGAACAGAATGAAGTACTTGACAAGAGCTTAGAAGTTTTGATTTTCTGACCTCTGTCAGAAAAATCCTCATTTCTAAGGAATCTATTATTGTTCCCAAGAAGGGAACTCTTGTTGACGGGGACAGAGAACTTTTTCCTATGTTCACTTTCCATCCGTGAGATCTGAGAAAGGCTAGGACGACGTCCGTATGGGCCTTTGCTTTTGACAGAGACGACGCTTGAATCAGAATGTCGTCCAAGTAAGGTACTACTGCAATGCCCCTTGGTCTTAGAACCACTAGAAGGGACCCTAGTACCTTTGTGAATTAGGTACGCATCCTTTAAATCCACCGTGGTCATAAATTGACCTTCCTGGATGGTAGGAAGGATCGTTCGAATGGTTTCCATTTTGAACGATGGAACCCTGAGAAATTTGTTTAGTATCTTGAGATCTAAAATTGGTCTGAATGTTCCCTCTGTTTTGGGAACTATGAACAGGTTGGAGTAAAACCCCATCCCTTGTTCTCCTAATGGAACTGGATGAATTACTCCCATTTTTAACAGGTCTTCTACACAATGTAAGAATGCCTGTCTTTTTATTTGGTTTGAAGATAATTGAGACCTGTGGAACCTTCCCCTTGGGGGTAGTTCCCTGAATTCCAGGAGATAACCCTGAGAAACTATTTCTAGTGCCCAAGGATCCTGAACATCTCTTGCCCAAGCCTGAGCAAAGAGAGAAAGTCTGCCCCCCACCAGATCCGGTCCCGGATCGGGGGCCATCCATTCATGCTGTTTTGGTAGCAGTGGCAGGCTTCTTGGCCTGCTTACCCTTGTTCCAGCCTTGCATCGGTCTCCAGGCTGGTTTGGGTTGAGAAGTATTACCCTCTTGCTTAGAGGATGTAGAATTTGAGGCTGGTCCGTTTCTGCGAAAGGGACGAAAATTAGGCTTATTTTTAGCCTTAAAAGACCTATCCTGAGGAAGGGCGTGGCCCTTTCCCCCGGTGATGTCTGAAATAATCTCTTTCAAATCAGGACCAAACAGTGTTTTACCCTTGAAAGGGATGTTAAGCAATTTTGTCTTGGAAGACACATCCGCTGACCAAGACTTTAGCCAAAGCGCTCTGCGCGCCACGATAGCAAACCCTGAATTTTTCGCCGCTAATCTAGCTAATTGCAAAGCGGCATCTAAAATAAAAGAGTTAGCCAATTTAAGTGCTTGAACTCTGTCCATAACCTCCTCATACGAAGATTCTTTATTGAGCGACTTTTCTAGTTCTTCGAACCAGAAACACGCTGCTGTAGTGACAGGAACAATGCATGAAATTGGTTGTAGAAGGTAACCTTGCTGAACAAACATCTTTTTAAGCAAACCCTCTAATTTTTTATCCATAGGATCTTTGAAAGCACAACTATCTTCTATAGGAATAGTAGTGCGTTTGTTTAGAGTAGAAACCGCCCCCTCGACCTTGGGGACTGTCTGCCATAAGTCCTTTCTGGGGTCGACCATAGGAAATAATTTCTTAAATATAGGGGGAGGAACAAAAGGTATGCCGGGCCTTTCCCATTCCTTATTTACTATGTCCGCCACCCGCTTGGGTATAGGAAAAGCATCGGGGGGCACCGGAACCTCTAGGAACTTGTCCATCTTACATAATTTCTCTGGAATGACCAAATTGTCACAATCATCCAGAGTAGATAATACCTCCTTAAGCAGTGCGCGGAGATGTTCTAATTTAAATTTAAATGTTACAACATCAGGTTCAGCTTGTTGAGAAATTTTTCCTGAATCTGAAATTTCTCCCTCAGACAAAACCTCCCTCCTGGCCCCTTCAGATTGGTGTGAGGGTATGTCAGAACAGTTATCATCAGCGTCCTCTTGCTCTTCAGTGTTTAAAACAGAGCAATCGCGCTTTCTCTGATAAGTAGGCATTTTGGATAAAATGTTTGCAATAGAATTATCCATTACAGCCGTTAATTGTTGCATGGTAATAAGTATTGGCGCACTAGATGTACTAGGGGCCTCTTGTGTGGGCAAAACTGGTGTAGACACAGAAGGGGATGCTGCAGTACCATGCTTACTCCCCTCATTTGAGGAATCATCTTTGGCAATATCATTATCTGTGGCATCATTGTTCCTACTTTGTTTGGACACTATGTCACAATCATCACATATATTTAAATGGGGAGAAACCTTGGCTTTCATACATATAGAACATCGTTTATCTGATGGTTCAGACATGTTAAACAGGCTTAAACTTGTCAACAAAGCACAAAAAACGTTTAAAATAAAACCGTTACTGTCACTTTAAATTTTAAACTGAACACACTTTATTACTGAATATGTGAAAAAGTATGAAGGAATTGTTCAAAATTCACCAAAATTTCACCACAGTGTCTTAAAGCCTTAAAAGTATTGCACACCAAATTTCAGAGCTTTAACCCTTAAAATAACGGAACCGGAGCCGTTTTTACATTTAACCCCTATACAGTCCCAGGTATCTGCTTTGCTGAGACCCAACCAAGCCCAGAGGGGAATACGATACCAAATGACGCCTTCTACAAGCTTTTTCAGTGATTCTTAGCTCCTCACACATGCATCTGCATGCCTTGCTCTCCAAAAACAACTGCGCATTAGTGGCGCGAAAATGAGGCTCTGCCTATGACTAGAAAAGGCCCCCATTGAAAAAGGTGTCCAATACAGTGCCTGCCGTTTTTTTAAAACAATCCCCAAGATTATAATAACTAATAAGAGTTATAATCTGCCAAATATGCTTAATAAAGTAATCGTTTTAGCCCAGAAAAATGTCTACCAGTTTTTTAAGCCCTTATGAAGCCCTTTATTCTTTTGCTTAAACTAAGAAAATGGCTTACCGGTCCCCATAGGGAAAATGACAGCCTTCCAGCATTACAAAGTCTTGTTAGAAATGTGGCCAGTCATACCTCAAGCAGAAAAGTCTGCCAACTGTTTCCCCCAACTGAAGTTACTTCATCTCAACAGTCCTGTGTGGAAACAGCCATCGATTTTAGTAACGTTTGCTAAAATCATCTTCCTCTTACAAACAGAAATCTTCATCTCTTTTCTGTTTCAGAGTAAATAGTACATACCAGCACTATTTTAAAATAACAAACACTTGATTGAAGGATAAAAACTACATTTAAACACCAAAAAACTCTTAACCATCTCCGTGGAGATGTTGCCTGTGCAACGGCAAAGAGAATGACTGGGGTAGGCGGAGCCTAGGAGGGATCATGTGACCAGCTTTGCTGGGCTCTTTGCCATTTCCTGTTGGGGAAGAGAATATCCCACAAGTAAGGATGACGCCGTGGACCGGACACACCTATGTTGGAGAAATTAAGCAATTTAGATTTAGAAGTCACGTCAGCTGACCAGGATTTAAGCCATAGCGCTCTGCGCGCTTGGATGGCGAATCCGGAGTTCTTAGCCGTAAGTTTGGTTAAATGTACGACGGCATCAGAAACAAATGCGTTAGCTAGCTTAAGTGCTTTAAGCTTGTTCATAATTTCATCCAATGGAGCTGTGCGAATGGCCTCTTCCAGAGACTCAAACCAGAATGCCGCCGCAGCAGTGACAGGCGCAATGCATGCAAGGGGCTGTAAGATAAAACCTTGTTGAACAAACATTTTCTTAAGGTAACCCTTTAATTTCTTATCCATTGGATCTGAAAAGGCACAACTATCCTCCACCGGGATAGTGGTACGCTTAGCTAAAGTAGAAACTGCTCCCTCCACCTTAGGGACCGTCTGCCATAAGTCTCGTGTGGTGGTGTCTATAGGAAACATTTTCCTAAATATGGGAGGAGGGGAAAAGGGCACACCAGGTCTATCCCACTCCTTGCTAATAATCTCTGTAAGCCTTTTAGGTATAGGAAACACGTCAGTACACACCAGTACCGCATAGTATCTATCCAACCTACATAATTTTTCTGGAATTGCAACCGTGTTACAATCATTCAGAGCCGCTAATACCTCCCCTAGCAATATGCGGAGGTTCTCAAGCTTAAATTTAAAATTAGAAATCTCTGAATCCAGTCTCCCTGGATCAGATCCGTCACCCACAGAATGAAGCTCTCCGTCTTCACGTTCTGCAAACTGTGACGCAGTATCTGACATGGCTCTCACCTCATCCGCGCGCTCTGTCCTTAACCCAGAGCTATCGCGCTTGCCTCTTAATTCTGGCAATTTAGATAATACTTCTGTCATAACAGTAGCCATGTCTTGCAAAGTGATTTGTAAGGGCCTCCCTGATGTACTTGGCGCCACAAAATCACGCACCTCCTGAGCGGGAGGCGAAGGTACTGACACGTGAGGAGAGTTAGTCGGCATAACTTCCCCCTCGTTGTCTGGTGATAATTTCTTTACATGTAAAGATTGACTTTTATTTAAAGTAGCATCAATGCAATTAGTACATACATTTCTATTGGGCTCCACATTGGCCTTTAAACATAGTGAACAAAGAGATTCATCTGTGTCAGACATGTTTAAACAGACTAGCAATGAGACTAGCAAGCTTGGAAATACTTTTCTAAATAAATTTACAAGCAATATAAAAAACGCTACTGTGCCTTTAAGAAGCACAAAAAGCTGTCACAGTTGAAATAACAATGAACCAAAATAGTTATAGCAACCAATTTTTCACAGTAAATGTATTAAGTTAGCAAAGGATTGCACCCACCAGCAAATGGATGATTAACCCCTTAATACCCAAAAACGGATTAACAATTTAATAAATAACGTTTTTCTCACAGTCAAAACACACTGTCACAGGTCTGCTGTGACTGATTACCTCCCTCAAAATGAATTTTGAAGACCCCTGAGCTCTCTAGAGACGATCTGGATCATGGAGGATGAAGTAGACAGATTGTGACTGAATTTTTACTGCGCAAAAAAGCGCTAAAATAGGCCCCTCCCACTCATATTACAACAGTGGGGAAGCTCAGAAAACTGTTTCTATGCAGAAAACAAAGATGGCCATGTGGTAAAAATCATGCCCCAATAAGTTTTATCACCAAGTACCTCACAAAAAACGATTAACATGCCAGTAAACGTTTTAAACATACATTTGAAAAGTTATGAATTGTTATTAATAAGCCTGCTACCAGTCGCTTTTACTGCAGTTAAGGCTCATACATTATTTCAGTATTAACAGAATTTTCAGAGTCAATTCCATTCCTTAGAAAAATACATTCAGTGTACACACACTCATCAGCCTAATACCAGTCGCTATCACTGCATTTAAGGCTGAACTTACTTTACATTGGTATCAGCAGTATTTCCTCAGTCAATTCCATTCCTCAGAAAAATAATTTACTGCACATACCTCTTTTGCAGGGGGGCCCTGCATGCTATTCCCCTTCTCTGAAGTTACCTCACTCCTCAGATGAGAACAGCCAGTGGATCTTAGTTACGTCTGCTAAGATCATAGAAAACGCAGGCAGATTCTTCTTCTAATGCTGCCTGAGAATAAACAGCACACTCCGGTGCCATTTAAAATAACAAACTTTTGATTGTAGAAATAAACTAAGTTAAAAAACACCACAGACCTCTCACAGCGACCTATCTTAGTTAGGCTGCAAGAGAATGACTGAATATGACATGTGAGGGGAGGAGCTATATAGCAGCTCTGCTGGGTGATCCTCTTGCAGCTTCCTGTTAGGAAGAGATATATTCCATAAGTAATGGATGACCCGTGGACTGACTACACTTAACAAGAGAAAAATGTATTTTTTAATCTAAATTTTTTTTTCTGTAGTGTAGCTGCACACCCTCATATTCCTACCCCCCCTCCCAGATCCCTTTCAACATTTATTACCCCCTCCCTCTCCCTCCTTCCCATACATTTTAATATAAATGTAGCGTGTACACGCGCGCTCTCGCACAATTGTGCGCACTTGAGGGACACAGGAACCGGCCCCCCACCCACCTCCCTGCTATGACTCCCCCCACCAACGATCGCTTTTTGTAGGACGAGCCTGACACATCCTTGATCGTTAAGGGGTTAAACTTTACGTTTAATTTTTTTTTTTTTTTTTTTTAAATACTTACCTTTTTCCTTATGAGAGCAGACCGGCGCTCTTCTTCCCGCAGCTCCTGCCATACTTAGCACAGCAATGATGAATCCAGCTTCCTCCAATCATTGCATGCACCTCAATGCGTCCAGCTCGTGAGGCCACGCAATGATTGGAGGTAGTCGGATTCATCATCGATATGCCAATTACAACATCAGAAGTGGGCGGAGGATCGCCGGTCTGCTGTCATAAGGAAAACGCTTAGATGTAAAGTTTAATGAATGAAAGTGCCCCTGTTTTTAAGAGTATTTTTAAAAACCAGGCACTTTCTCATTAAACTTTACATTCACTTTAAAACTGAAATGCGCCCATGTAGATTTCAATGTTGACCGTTCTATCCCTTTAAACATACTGGTGTCCAAGTAACGAAGTAAATGTAGGATAGAAGGAAAACACTGTAATATGACACCAACACTAAACTAAATAAATACAAATAAGATAAATATCCCAATAGCTCTTCTGACCTGTGGAAGAATAATGTCCTTCAGCTCCTTTAAGGTGAAGAGCTCTCCATAAGCATCAATGTGGGTGAGCAACACTACACGGACATGCTCTTCGTGGATCTCAAACATTTTCATCAGCACAGGTATAACTCTGGCCTGGAACAGAGCTGGAGATAGCAGACAATCTTCGCGGTTTCGTCCCATAATATCTGAATCGTAATAATAAAACACAAGAGATAGCATTAGATTATCATTGTTGGTTTCTGCGTTCTGCACAATGCAAATCATTGTATGTATTAAAAAAACAACTTTTACCTTTCTGATTACAGTGCTGTACTATCCTGATGGTATTAAGTATACAAAAGTAATAAACATGATATAATACTACCTTTCGGTTGCACGTATAAGCTGTATTATGACAAATATTAAAAGTCCAAAAATAAGGATTTGATATAAGGGGATTTAAAGTGAATGTAAAGTTTGAGGAATGAGTGCCCTGGTTTTAATAATCCTATTAAAAACAGGGGCACTTTCATTCATCAAACTTTAAATTACACTGCTTTTGTTAAAATACTCACCTTTTCTTTCTGCAAGCCGTTCCAGCGCTTTCTCCAGCCCGTCGCAAGCCTCTTCTTACGTCAAGAATGACAATTCCAACATCCTCCAATCACGGCTTCACCCCTGGGGGAATCATTGCCAAAAGTAACGCTGTGAATGGTGGAAGGCCGGAATCGTCATTTCTGTCGTCGGCAGAGGCTTGCGACGGGCGGAGGAAGCGCTGGAGCTGCTTGCAGAAAGGTAAGTATTTTAAATAGGATTATTAAAAACCGGGCACTGATTCATCAAAATTTACATTCACTTTAAATATAAAAAGTCCCGTGCAGTACATATACACAAACACACATACCGTCCTGGCCAAAAGTTTTGAGAATGACACAAATATTAATTTTCACAAAGTCTGCTGCCTCAGCTTTTATGATGGCAATTTGCATATACTCCAGAATGTTAGGAAGAGTGACCCGTCCCTCTGCCATGAAAATTAACTTAATCCCCCAAAAAACATTTCCACTGCATTTCAGCCCTGCCACAAAAGGACCAGCTGACCTGTCAGTGATTTTCTCGTTAAGACAGGTGTCAGTGTTGACAAAGACAAGGCTGGAGTCCACACTGTCATGCTGATTGAGTTAGAATAACAGACTGGAAGCTTTAAAAGGAGGGTGGTGCTTGAAATCATTGTTCTTCCTCTGTTAACCATTGTTACCTGCAAGGAAACACGTGCAGTCATCATTGCTTTGCACACAAAGGGATTTACAGGCAAGGATATTGCTGCTACTAAGATTGCACCTATATCAACCATTTATCCGATCATCAAGAACTTCAAGGAGAGAGGTTCAATTGTTGTGAAGAAGGCTTCAGGGAGCCCAAGAAAGTCCAGCAAGCACCATGAATGTCTCCTAAAGTTGATTCAGTTGCGGGATTGGGGCACCACCAGTGCAAAGTTTGCTCAGGAATGGCAACAGGCAAGTGTGAGTGCATCTGCACGAACAGTGAGGAAAAGACTTTTGGAGGATGGCCTGGTGTCAAGAAGGGCAGAAAAGAAGCCACTTCTCTCCATGAAAAACATCAGGTACAGACTGATATTCTGCAAAAAGTACAAGGATTGGACTGCTGAGGACTGGGGTGAAGTCATTTTCTCTGATGAATCCCCTTTCCAATTGTTTGGGGCATCCGGAAAAAACTTTGTCCGGAGAAGAATAGGCAGCTACCATCGGTCCTGTGTCACGCCAACAGTAAAGCATCCTGAGACCATTCATGTGTGGGGTTGCTTCTCAGTCAAGGGAGTAAGCTCACTAACAATTTTGCCTAAGAACACAGCCATGAATAAAGAATGGTACAAAAACAACCTCCAAGAGCAACTTCTCCCAACCATCCAAGAACAGTTTGGCGACAAACAATGCCTTTTCCAGCATGGTGCACCTTGCCATAAGGCAAAAGTGATAACTAAGTGGCTTGGGGAACAAAACATCCAAATGTTGGGTCTTTGGCCAAAAAAATCCCCAGACCTTATTCCCATTGAGAACTTGTGGTCAATCCTCAAGATGCGGGTGAACAACCCCCCCCCCACACACACACACACATATTTTGACAAACTCCAAGCATTGATTATGCAAGAATGGGCTGCCATCAGTCAGGATGTGGCCCAGAAGTTGATTGACAGTCGTCCAGGGCAAATTGCAGAGGTCTTGAAAAAGAAGGGTCAACGCTGCAAATATTGACTTCTCTGCATAAACTTAATGTAATTGTCAATAAAAGCGTTTGACACTTATGAAATGCTTGTAATTATACTTCAGTATACCACAGTAACATCTGACAAAAAGATCTAAAAAAAACACTGAAGCAGCAGACTTTGTGAAAATTAATATTTGTGTCATTCTCAAAACTTTTGGCCATGACAGTACATATAAAATCACTGGCCACTTTATTAGGTACAACTTTCTAGTAGCGGGTTGGACCCCCTTTTGCCTTCAGAACTGCCTTAATTCTTTGTGGCATAGATTTAACAAGAATGTTTTTTTCATTACAGCATCTTACTGTTTAAAACATATATTTTTCATTGTACTATGTATTTAATAGCTGTATGAATACAGTCAAGGTTGTGCTACTCCAGATGAGAATACAACTATTGAGCCTATCAAAATCAGGAATACATACATATGCTCCAATCACTAGCTATATTCTCATTTGGATAACAATAGGGGAGTTCCAGGAGTCCAACTCTGACTACGTGCTTATCCCAACTGAAGTAAACACATAAAAGGAGGTCATTTCTTTAATTGTAAAATATTATCTTATAAAAACGTAGCTTACCAGTGGAAAACTATTTAAAAAAAATTATTTAAAACTTCCTTAATATATATATTTATTTTTTAACATAGAGCTACCTCGTTTTGGTCTCAGAAGATGGGGCAAGAAGTTTTTCACTGCCACAGGCTCAG
The DNA here is from genome assembly GCF_027579735.1 of Bombina bombina. Classification (NCBI taxonomy): domain Eukaryota; kingdom Metazoa; phylum Chordata; class Amphibia; order Anura; family Bombinatoridae; genus Bombina; species Bombina bombina. The sequence continues at coordinate 102,241,206 of NC_069508.1, forward strand.
CGAACACCAACTGATTCAGTAACAGCGGCACCAGCCTTGAGGAAATTAACTCCTCTGATAAGTTTGATACTTTATCTAGAAGGAATCTGAAAATATTAAATACATTATTAACTGGGCACCTACACTGCAGAATAAAGCACACTAAAAGTACTGATTCATTTCTTTGTGTTGTTAAAGGGATATTAAAGCCAAATTTTTTCTTTAATGATTCAGAGAGAGCAGCAATTTTTTGGAAACGTTCCAATTTACTCCTATTATCAATTTTTCTTCGTTCTCTTGCTATCTTTATTTAAAAAGCAGGAATGTAAGCTTAAGAGCCGGCCCATTTTAGGTTCAGCACCCTGGAAAGCGCTTGCTTATTAATGGCTACATTTTGGCACCAATAAGCAAGCGTAACACAGGTTCTGAACCAAAATTGGGCCAGCTCCTAAGATTTACATTGCTGATTTTTAAATAAAGATAGCAAGAGAACAAAGAAAAATTGATAATAAGAGTAAATTAGAATGTTTCCAAAAATTGCTGCTTTCTCTGAATCATTAAAGAAAAAATGTGGGTTTAATATCCCTTTAACATTGTTGCAAATTCTTGATGTGGTCACCATATATATTAGGGGTACTTATATATTTGTATGGCAAACCAGCCAGTATAGATGGGAATAGCCAGGGGCCACGTTACATTATACTCACACTGATGCAAAAGAAAGTGTTTCAAAATAAAATATTGTAACTACATTTCTAGTGAAAAAATACATAGAAATGAATTACTATTTATTTGGTAGAATTGCATGTTTGAAGTGATTTTAAACCCAACAAATGTATTTCATGATTCGGATAGAGCATGACATTTTAAACAACTTTCTAGTTTACTTCTATTACTCATTTTCCTTTGTTCTCTTGGTATCTTTTGTTGATAAGAAGGGACATAAGCTCAGGAGCGTGCATTTATCTGGAGCACTATATGGAGGCAGTTTTGAAAGAATGTTTTACATTTGCAAGAGCACTACATGCCGGCAATATTTCCTCCCATGTAGTGCATCAGACACTAGCCTAGGTATCTGTTCAACAAAGAATATCATGGGAACAAAGCCAATTTGATAAAATAAATTGCATGCACTACCTGAATCAAAAAAAGACATTTTTGGGTTTCATATCTCTTTAAAGGGAGAGTAAACCCCTTGAGATTTGTATATAAAATGTTTAGCCATGCATTATAAAACAACTTTACAAATATATTTTCATTATTTATTTTGCCACCTTTTCATGCAATTTAGCTCTGAAAATTGAGCAGTTTCTAATTGACAGAACTTGAAATGCACCCTGCTGACTTCCCAGGACTAACCCTGCTACATATATGTCCCTAATTGGCATTATCAGATAACAACTGCAAAGCAATGCACTCTATAACATTTTAACCAGGGCTGGTGTTGCTGTCTGCAGACTAAATGAGGCAAATAGTGGGTGGAGTCCGGCTATTAAAAATATAAGTAAAAAGGATAATAATTTGTTTTAAAATGTTAAGGCTTGACTGTTATAATATAGCAACATAACAGAAATGTTTTGTGTTTACTGTCCCTTTAAATAAGGAAACCTTTTTTGCCTCTAATAAATTACTAGTATCCTTTTTATGCTCAGTTGTGCGGAGGGCCCTACAAAAACCCATGGAGGGCTAGATGTGGCTAATGTATACATTTAGTGTTTGTCCCAAATAAGAATATACACACGGTGTTGCAATGTGTCTAATTGGGGCATATTGTGTTCAAATAAATGTAAGTCACAGAAGTGCAAATTTAAATAGAAGAATTTGTGCAACAGTGACTTCTGTTAAAAGCTATTATAAAAGCAATTCTAGAAACAAAGGCCTAAGCGCTAGCGATGTGCATTCGGTAGTTTCGTTAGCTGCCAAATGCAGGGGTTTGGAGCATTTTGCTCTTTTCTGAGCCAGATTTCTTCTTGTAAACGTGCAACACACTAAGATCTGTGCAAATCTAGGTCATAGTACATTGCACTTTCAGAAGAAGAAATCAATCTCTGAATAGAACCGAATGTGACGAGCGACTGTCTTCTTTCGCATTTGGCAGCTAACGAAAACTGCCAAACATCCCTACTAAGTGCAACTCGCTGCTCGTACAGCTGTAAATGGGTGGAGGGGCCATTGTCTTTACTATTTTCTATAAATACCATCTGTGATGTGCCATAGGAAATGCTGCAGTATGCATGGGAGACCAATATGAGGATGTGTGTTCTGCGGTTGTTTTGGAAGCAGTTTACATGGACATCTGTAATCATTTTCAACTAAAGACTTTTTTTTTCAAAATGGAAATATAATGCAAAAATGCTCATAATTATATCTAAAATGTACCGATGTGCTATTCAAATTCTACTTTTACAAACATTTCCTCATTTCACAGATCTTTTAGACATATATTAAGTGTGAGAAGCAAGGTAATGGATACGGTTATGTTAACTGCTAGAAAGTTATTGCAAATGAAGACACTCAATGAATTGGGATCCATGAAAGAGGAGCAATACATGGAAGGGCTGCAACAGAGACAGGCAGTGAACGAATTAATCTTCAATAGAGAAAGAGACCGTACAATCAAGAGGCAAGAGATGCAGGAACATCTGACATTAGAGAAAGAGTAGCCGGGCAGGAAGCAGGAGCAAGAGAGCAGCCGGGCAGAAAGCGGGAGCAAGAGAGCAGCCGGGCAGGAAGCGGGAGCAAGAGAGCAGCCGGGCAGGAAGCGGGAGCAAGAGAGCAGCCGGGCAGGAAGCGGGAGCAAGAGAGCAGCCGGGCAGGAAGCGGGAGCAAGAGAGCAGCCGGGCAGGAAGCGGGAGCAAGAGAGCAGCCGGGCAGGAATCGGGAGCAAGAGAGCAGCCGGGCAGGAAGCGGGAGCAAGAGAGCAGCCGGGCAGGAAGCGGGAGCAAGAGAGAAGCCGGGCAGGAAGCGGGAGCAAGAGAGCAGCTGGGCAGGAAGCGGGAGCAAAAGAGCAGCTGGGCAGACAGCGGGAGCAAAAGAGCAGCCGGCAGGAAGCGGGAGCAAAAGAGCAGCTGGGCAGGAAGCGGGAGCAAAAGAGCAGCTGGGCAGACAGCGGGAGCAAAAGAGCAGCCGGATAGGAAGAGAGAGAAAAACTAAATTTATGCTTACCTGATAAATGTCTTTCTTTCCGGACATGGAGTGTCCTGGACGTCATTCCAATTACTACTGGGATATTCAACTCCTGGCTAGCAGGAGGAGGCAAAGAGCACCCCAGCAAAGCTGTTAAAGGGACAGTTAAGACTCAAAATAATCTTTAATCAATAGGTTACTTGCCACACGATTATGGGGGACATCGTTCTCCCTGTGCTGCAGTCCTCAGTGTTTATCCATTTTTTTAAAAAAAAAAAACAACTGCAGTTCACACCAAAACATGGAAGCCTAACTCCTCCTCCCATTGTCTTCTTCCCCCGTAGCTTCTTTTCAAAATTTATCATGCACGCTCAACTTGAACGAGCCTTTAGCCTAACGCATGCGCAAAGTGGTATATATATTTTTTTTTTTTAGAGAATGCGGTGGGGATCCGTTTTAGTGCTGCACCGGAAGTCTATAACCTAGCTCTCCTGTGCTCCTTCAGTTTTCGCGATTTGGAAACACAGTTGTGACACGTTATATACCTCTTCTTATTATTAGAGCTCACTCATCAGGTGGTATATGTAGGATGGGGCATTTCCCCCAGTGTTGGAGATGAAGAGGGTAATAAGTTCTGGGGGCACATAATCAAAGATGGGGCAGTGAGCGCTGACCTGTGAGAGGATCTCAGCTGAAGGGGAAAAAAAATTAAACATAAAATTATACGCTGCCATTTATCACCCTACGTTCAGACTTTTGAAGTTTTGTTCTCAGATCAAAACACTCCAGTAACAGCGGTTGGAACATTTCTAACACTGTCTAGTTTCATGATGTATTATACATGGAGGGGGATTTCATACTAAGATAGGAACGAAAGCAAAGAAATCTCATCAGGAAGCCTAGAAGTTGCAGTGACACAAATGTGATAGGATCAGAGACACCCCGTCAAATGACTGTTTGGTAACGCTATAGATTCTATAAATATTCTGGCTCCAGCACATCGTAGCCGAGTTATAGCAACAAAACGTCAGTTTATTTGTAGCACAGACATTGTGCACTGGTCATAGTAAAACCTACAACTGTTTTAGCAAAAGAACAAAACTTCAAATGTCTGAACGTAGGGTGATAAATGGCAGCGGTCCGTCACTGAAATAGGAACCTTCTTTCGGTTCCTTTTATAATGAGACTGCTAGTGACTAAAATGAACAAGTGCGCATGCGCAAATGGGCGTGAGCGTCGTGGCCGACACTCATGTCATTTGCTGTTAGAATCAGCCTCCAAATGACGTCAAGTTAGGAGGAGTTAGGAGTCCATTTTGGCTGTGAACGGCAGTTGTTTTTTTTTTTAAAGAATGGATAAACACTGAGGACTGCAGCAAAGGGAGAACGATGTCCCCCATAATCGTGTGGCAAGTAACCTATTGGTTAAAGATTATTTTGAGTCTTAACTGTCCCTTTAAGTGTAACTTCCCTTACCCATAATCCCCAGTCATTCAGCTAAAGGAAAATGGAAAAAGAAGAAACACAAGGGTGAGAAAGGTGCCTGAGGTTTACTCCAAAAAACTGCTGAATTATAATTTTAAAAAAAGAGGACGGGGTCGTGGACTCTCCATGTCAGAAAAGAAAGAAATTTATCAGGTAAGCATACATTTTGTTTTCTTTCCTATGACATGGAGAGTCCACAACGTCATTCCAATTACTAGTGGGAACCAATACCCAAGCCAGAGTACACGGAATGAACAGGGAGGGAGAACAAGGCAGGAGGACCTAAACAGAAGGCACCACCGCTTGAAGAACCTTTCTCCCAAAAGAGGCCTCAGCCGGGGCAAAAGTAACACATTTGTAAAATTTGGAAAGGAATGCAAAGAGAACCATGTTGCCGCCTTGCAAACAACAACATACATCGGAGCCTGCTGCAAAACTTTAAGAACTAGGATAAGGCTCCAAAGAGAAGCCACAGGCTTAAACACAGGCCCGATTCTGACCAGGGCCTGAACAAAATCTAGAACATCTGGTATTCTGCCAGACATTTGGGCAAAAAGATAGAGCAGAAATCTGACCCTTCAAAGTACTGACTGACAAAACCTTCTCCAGGCCATCCTGAAGAAAAGAAAAAATTCGGGGAATTATGGAAAATCCTACGAGTAACAGGTTTACGAGCCTGAAGCATAGAATCAATGACTGCCTCCAACAAAACGCGTCTATACAGGACTAGGCGATCAATCACCAGGCAGTCAGCCTCAGAGAATCTAGATTTGGAAGAAGCAATGGAAAGTGAATTAGAAGGTCCTTCCTAGGAGGTAACCTCCAAGGTGAAAGAGATGACATCTCCACCAGATCCGAAAACTAGATCCTACGAGCCAGGCAGGAGCTATTAGAATCACAGATGTCCTCTCCTGCTTGATACAAGCAATGACTCGTGGAAGGACAGCAAACAGAGGAAAAAGGTATGCTAGCCAGAAAACCCAGAACATCTATCAGGGGATTCTGAGAATCTCTAGACCTAGAACCGTACTTTGAAAGCTTGGCGTTCTGACAAGACGCCATCAGATCCAACTCCGGAACCCCCCACATGAGGGTTATCCTGGAGAATACTTCGGGATGGAAAGCCCACTCCCCAGATGAAAAGTCTGTCCGCTCAGAAAATCTGCCTCCCAATTGTCCACTCCTGGAATGTGGATGGCAGATAGGAGACAATCATGAGCTTCCGCCCACTGCAGAATGCGAGCCACCTCATTCATAGCTAAGGAACTCTGAGTTCCTCCCAGGTGGTTGATGTAAGCCACTGAGGTTATGTTGTCCGACTGGAATCTGATAAACTGGAATAAAGATAATTGAGGCCATTCTGTAAAGGCATTGAATATTGCTCTCAATTCAAAGATGTTTATAGGAAGAGAAGACTCTTCCCGAGAACACAGGCCCTCAGAGAACATCAAACAGCTCCCCAGCCTGACAGGCTGGCGTCCGTAGTCACAATCACCCAGGAAGGTCTCAGGAAGCAAGTGCGCTGAGAGAGATGTCCCTGTGAAATCTACCACAAGAGAGAATCTCTTGTTAGGGGGTCCAGGTTTATCCTCTGCGATAAATCTGAATGGTCTCTGTACCACTGACGGAGCATTCAAAGCTACAGCGGGCACAGATGGAACCAAACAAAAGGAATGATGTCCATGGAAGCCACCATCAGACCAATCACCTCCATCTCTTGAACCACTGATGGACGAAAAGTAGACTGGAGGGAAAGGCAGGAAGCAAGAAGATTGGATTTTTTTGATTTTCGTCAGAAAAATCTTCATGGACAAGGTATCTATGATTGTCCCTAGGAAACACTTTGAAGATGAAACTAGAGAACTCTTATCCAGATTCACCTTCCACCCATGGGAACGTAGAAAAAACAACATCTCCGTATGAGATTTTGCTAGTTGAAAAGATGACGCCTGAACCAAGATGACGTCTGGATAAGGCGCCACAGCTATTCCATGGGATCTGATCACTGCCCATAGGACTCTCTGAACCCTTGTGAATATTCTGGATGCCGGGGAAAAACCAAAAGGAAGGGCAATAAACTGGAAATGCATGTCCAGAAAAAGCAAACCTTAGAAACAGAAAATGATCCCTGTGAATGGGAACATGTAAATATGTGTCCTTCAGGTCTATGGTTGTCATGAAATGGCCTTCCTGGACCAATGGAAGAATGGAACGAACAGTTTCCATCTTGAAAGACGGAACACTGAGGAACTTGATTAGACACTTTAGGTCCCGGATGGGATGAAAAAACAGAATTTATGCTTACCTGATAAATTACTTTCTCCAACGGTGTGTCCGGTCCACGGCGTCATCCATAACTTGTGGGAATATTCTCTTCCCCAACAGGAAATGGCAAAGAGCACAGCAAAAGCTGTCCATATAGTCCCTCCCAGGCTCCGCCACCCCAGTAATTCGACCGACGGTTAGGAGAAAAAAAGGAGAAATTATAGGGTGCCGTGGTGACTGTAGTGTATAGAGAAAGACATTTTTCAAAACCTGTTTAAAAAAAAACCCAGGGCGGGCCGTGGACCGGACACACCGTTGGAGAAAGTAATTTATCAGGTAAGCATAAATTCTGTTTTCTCCAACATTGGTGTGTCCGGTCCACGGCGTCATCCATAACTTGTGGGAACCAATACCAAAGCTTTAGGACACGGATGAAGGGAGGGAGCAAATCAGGTTACCTAAACAGAAGGTACCACGGCTTGCAAAACCTTTCTCCCAAAAATAGCCTCTGAAGAAGCAAAAGTATCAAATTTGTAGAATTTGGAAAAAGTGTGCAGAGAAGACCAAGTCGCTGCCTTACATATCTGATCAACAGAAGCCTCGTTCTTGAAGGCCCATGTGGAAGCCACAGCCCTAGTAGAGTGAGCTGTGATTCGTTCAGGAGGCTGCCGTCCGGCAGTCTCATAAGCCAATCGGATAATGCTTTTCAGCGAGAAGGAAAGAGAGGTAGCAGTAGCTTTTTGACCTCTCTTCTTACCACAATAAACGACAAACAAAGAAGAAGTTTGTCTGAAATCCTTTGTTGCTTCTAAATAGAACTTTAAAGCACGGACTACATCTAAATTGTGTAACAAACGTTCCTTCTTTGAAACTGGATTCGGACACAAAGAAGGAACAACTATTTCCTGGTTAATATTCTTGTTGGAAACAACTTTTGGAAGAAAACCAGGCTTGGTACGCAAAACAACCTTATCTGAATGGAACACCAGATAGGGTGGATCACACTGCAAAGCAGATAATTCAGAAACTCTTCTAGCAGAAGAGATAGCAACCAAAAACAGAACTTTCCAAGATAATAACTTGATATCTATGGAATGTAAGGGTTCAAACGGAACCCCTTGAAGAACTGAAAGAACTAAATTTAGACTCCAGGGAGGAGTCAAAGGTCTGTAAACAGGCTTGATCCTGACCAAAGTAACAGCAACAACATGGGAGCGCTCAGACGCCCGTTCTGTGTGTGGCCTCGGCTCGCGCTTCACGTAAGGTGCCGCCCCTCTTGAATAGGTCCTGACGTCTCGATGACGACACCTGGAAACTCCGTCAATCCGGTGCAAGTGGTAAAACGATCCACCACCGCTTGCACTAATATGATAGCAACATCCACTGCACACGGCAATTGACAAACAAAACCATGCAACGGAAATAAAGGACAAAGGCTCCAAACTGGTGAAATAAAAAGTCTTGTATTCAGTAACTTAGTTTGGCAAAAGCGGTTACAACAGGCAATACAGCAGGTCAAACGCGTTTCATATATATTAAACTTCTTCAGTGACCATCATGTACTATTGCCCATAATGCAGCACTATTTAAAGGGAAAGCAAACACACTCCCTCCTTAGTTAAACCAATCAAATTTCAAAAAGTGTTGCATTATGTATACTACGAATACTGTGTTAAGTGACAGCAAAATACATTTCTTTATTTATACAAACAGTAAACAAAATACTATACCCAAGAATATATTTTCTTAACTCACATATTAACTTTCAGAAAAGGAAATAAATCTGATTCAAAAAAATATAAAAAATTTTTTATAAATAAAAGAACCTAATTTAACTGTTTTAGGTATCCACAAATAATTTAACATCCCATTCAGAATTTAGCCCTACTGGCATTCTGGTATCCAGCTGAAAGATCCAGAAAACCTCTCTTTTACTGAGAGTATTACATCTGTTTCCTCCTCTTGGATGTCTGGCAATCAGCTGGATACCCTGGAATGTCAGCAGGGAACTGTCAGAGTCGTGTTCTTTTCTGAAATGTAGGGAGACAGGTGTAGTGGACTCTGGATCTTCTATGGAACGCAAGTGTTCCAAAAAACGATCTTTTAGAGCCCGTGTCGTTTGACCGACATACTGCCTATAGCACCCCCTACAGGTCAGAAGGTATATAACATAGCAAGAATTACATGTTATATGTTCCTGTATCTTGAATTGTTTTTCATTATGAGTAGACACAAAGTTTTGACCAAAGGTAGCATAAGTGCAAGATTTACACCTCCTACTACCACATTTGTAAAAACCTGGTTTTATAGACAACCAATTGTGGCTAGAAATTTTAGGCAACATAGAGGGAGACAAAATCCCTCTTAGTGTTTTTGCTTTACGTGACACAAATACTATTCCATCTTTGACTATGTCACATAGTTTGTCATCTGTTTCTAGGATAGGCAATGCTTTACGAATAATGCCACAAATTTGGGCATATTCTTCACTATACGTAGTGATAAACTTAGGCTGACGAAATCTCTCATCTCTTTCCACTTTCTTTTTCTCAAGTAAAGTAGACCTATCCATGCCATCAACTTCCTTTTTAATAGACTCTATTGCCTCTCTACAATACCCTCTGTGTATAAGTCTATTTGTCAATTCTGCAGAGTGTGATTGATAGCTTTGTTCATTCATACAATTACGTTTGATTCTGATATATTGGCTTTTTGGGATAGAACAAATTGTATGTTTTGGATGGCAAGACTGTGCATTAAGAATAGTATTTCCTGCAATCGCTTTGCGAAATAATTCAACATCTATTGATTTATTTGTTACATTAGACACCAGTCTAATATCCAAAAATGGCATGGAGTCTCTGTTAAATTCTAATGTAAATTTCAAATTCATCAAGTTATTCTGTAGATATTCTGAAAATTGTTCAATCAAATGTATTGGTCCCCTCCAGACTATCAATATATCGTCGATATAACGACCGTAATAATGGATATATTCTTTGTAGGGATTTCTATCTCCATAGACGTGGGACAGCTCCCACCAACCCATATACAGGTTGGCATAAGAGGGGGCAAACTTTGCCCCCATAGCTGTCCCACGCCTCTGGAGATAGAAACTCTCCTCAAACAGAAAAAAATTATGTTTTAATAGGTAATCAATGTATTTGACAATAAAACTTTTTAGAACATCATCATAGTCAGAAAAATATCTCAAAAAATATTCAATGGCCTTTATGCCCTGTTCGTGAGGGATGCAGGTATATAATGATACCACATCAATGGTTACAAAAACAAAATCCTCCTGCCATACAATTTTCTCTAATCTTTTAACAACATCTGTAGTATCCTTGATGTAACTCAACAATTTCAGAACCATTGGTTGTAAATATCCATCTATCATTTCAGAGAGAGGCTCATTCAATGAGCCAATTCCAGCCACAATTGGCCTCCCTGGCGGATTATTTCTGTCCTTATGGACTTTGGGAAGAAAGTGAAAAATAGCTGTAATCGGATGCTCAGTATATAGAAACTCAAAGTTATCTTCCGTTATAAGACCATCAAGTAAAGCCTCATTAAGAATGATTTTAAGTTCTCTCTGATAGAAAAACACTGGATTTGATTTGAGTCTCTCATATACTGTAGTATCAAGTAACTGTCTATGCGCCTCTTTGATATAATCCTCCCGGTTAAGAACTACAACCTTTCCCCCTTTGTCCGAATTTCGAAAAACTAATTCTTTGTTATTAACCAACTCTTTGATAGACAGATATTGATCTCTAGACAAATTGTCTTTCTTATGATTAACAGAGGATATATTTTTATGTAGTTTCTTCAAAGCTGTCTCAACTGTCTTCTGAAAGACTTCTACTGAACTAGACCTAGAACTTACTGGGTGAAACTTAGATTTCTTTTTTAATTTTGAAAGATCATACACATCTTGATTGACACTAAAATACAAATCCTTAGTGTCCTCACCTATAGTTACAAGGTCTAGAAGAGCACATTCATCAGCAAAATCAAAACCACATCTAAGTGGTTCTGGCTTCTCTCTCTGCCTCACTTCACAACCATCTTGTTTAACTTCTGAAAAATGTTTCTTCAATACCAAGGTTCTCACAAACCTATTCAAATCCACTACTGTGTCAAACAAATTAAAATGTGAAGTTGGAGAGAAACCTAAACCCAAAGATAAGACTTGTAATTGTGTTTTAGAAAGTTGAACAGATGACAAATTGATAACATTATAAGAATCTATGCATATTTCTGAAATGCTAGTGCCCTCCTCCTCTGTGGATAGCGCCGAGGTTTGGGAGGTTCTTGACCTTCCTGACCTGCCACGTCCCCCTCTGCGTACTTTTTTCTTCGCACTGTGGACTTGTGCTGGCCCCTCTCGTTTTTTGACTGTGCTGAAGATGTAGAGGGAACATGATCATCATGTGCTGTAAGAGCAAATGACGTAGTTACTACAGAGGATGGTGGACTCTCATTAGAAATTTCCAAATCAGAGGAGTCATAATCATACTCTGTATCAGTCTCTGCAAATCTAACTTTTCTATCTGATTTATCTGATCCTGACCAAAGCCTGTACAAAAGCTTGAACATCTGGCACAGCTGCCAGTCGTTTGTGTAACAAGACAGATAGAGCAGAAATCTGTCCTTTAAGAGAACTCGCTGACAATCCCTTATCCAAACCTTCTTGGAGAAAGGAGAGGATCCTGGGAATTTTAATCTTACTCCATGAGAATCCCTTGGATTCACACCAACAGATATATCTTTTCCATATTTTATGGTAAATCTTTCTAGTCACAGGTTTTCTGGCTTGGACCAGAGTATCTATCACTGAATCCGAAAACCCTCGCTTGGATAAAATCAAGCGTTCAATTTCCAAGCAGTCAGCTGGAGAGAAACTAGATTTGGATGTTCGAAAAGGACCTTGCACTAGAAGATCCTGTCTCAAAGGTAGCTTCCATGGTGGAGCCGATGACATATTCCCCAGGTCTGCATACCAAGTCCTGTGTGGCCACGCAGGAGCTATCAGAATCACCAAGGCCTTCTCCTGTTTGATCCTGGCTACCAGCCTGGGAAGGAGAGGGAACGGTGGAAACGCATAAGCTAGGTTGAACGACCAAGGCGCCACTAATGCATCCACTAGAGTCGCCTTGGGATCCCTGGATCTGGACCCGTAGCAAGGAACCTTGAAGTTCTGACGAGACGCCATCAGATCCATGTCTGGAATGCCCCATAATTGAGTTAACTGGGCAAACACCTCCGGGTGAAGTTTCCACTCCCCCGGATGGAAAGTCTGACGACTCAGATAATCCGCCTCCCAGTTGTCTACTCCTGGGATGTGGATTGCAGATAAGTGGCAGGAGTGATCCTCCGCCCATTTGATGATTTTGGACACCTCTCTCATTGCCAAGGAACTCCTTGTTCCCCCCTGATGGTTGATGTAAGCAACAGTCGTCATGTTGTCTGACTGGAATCTTATGAATCTGGCCTCCGCTAGTTGAGGCCAAGCCCGGAGAGCATTGAATATCGCTCTCAGTTCCAGAATGTTTAATCGGGAGAAGAGACTCTTCCCGAGACCATAGACCCTGAGCTTTCAGGGAATCCCAGACCGCGCCCCAGCCTAATAGACTGGCGTCGGTCGTGACGATGACCCACTCTGGTCTGCGGAAACTCATTACCTGGGACAGGTGATCCTGGGTCAGCCACCAACGGAGTGAGTCTCTGGTCATCTGGTCTACTTGAATCATTGGAGACAAGTCTGTATAGTCCCCATTCCACTGCTTGAGCATGCACAGTTGTAATGGTCTTAGATGAATTTGAGCAAAAGGAACTATGTCCATTGCTGCGACCATCAACCCTACTACTTCCATGCACTGAGCTATGGAAGGCTGCAGAATAGAGTGAAGAACTTGACAAGCGTTTAGAAGCTTTGACTTTCTGATATCTGTCAGGAAAATCTTAATTTCTAAAGAATCTATTATTGTTCCCAAGAAGGGAACTCTTGTCGACAGAGACAGGGAACTCTTTTCTACGTTCACCTTCCACCCGTGAGATCTGAGAAAGGCTAGAACAATGTCTGTATGAGCCTTTGCTTTGGAAAGAGACGACGCTTGGATTAGAATGTCGTCCAGGTAAGGTGCCACTGCAATACCCCTTGGTCTTAGAACCGCTAGAAGGGACCCGAGCACCTTTGTGAAAATCCTTGGAGCAGTGGCTAGCCCGAATGGGAGAGCCACGAACTGGTAATGCTTGTCCAGAAAGGCGAACCTTAGGAACTGATAATGATCTTTGTGGATAGGAATATGTAGATACGCATCCTTTAAATCCACGGTAGTCATAAATTGACCCTCCTGGATTGTAGGTAAAATCATCCGAATGGTTTCCATTTTTAACGATGGAACTCTGAGAAATTTGTTTAGAATTTTTAAATCCAGAATTGGTCTGAAAGTTCTCTCTTTTTTGGGAACTACAAACAGATTTGAGTAAAACCCCTGACCTTGTTCCACAGTTGGAACTGGGTGTATCACTCCCATCTTTAACAGGTCTTCTACACAATGTAAGAATGCCTGTCTCTTTATTTGGTTTGAAGATAAGTGAGATATGTGGAACCTTCCCCTTGGGGGTAGTTCCTTGAATTCTAGAAGATAACCCTGAGAGACTATTTCTAGTGCCCAGGGATCCTGAACATCTCTTGCCCAAGCCTGAGCAAAGAGAGAGAGTCTGCCCCCTACTAGATCCGGTCCCAGATCGGGGGCTACCCTTCATGCTGTCTTGGTAGCAGCGGCAGGCTTCTTGGCCTGTTTACCCTTGTTCCAGCCTTGCATCGGTTTCCAAGCTGGTTTAGTCTGGGAAGCGTTACCCTCTTGTCTAGAGGCTGCAGAGTTGGAGGCCGGTCCGTTCCTGAAATTGCGAAAGGAACGAAAATTGGACTTATTCTTGGCCTTGAAAGGCCTATCTTGTGGGAGGGCATGGCCCTTTCCCCCAGTGATGTCTGAAATAATTTCTTTCAATTCTGGCCCAAAAAGGGTCTTACCTTTGAAAGGGATATTAAGCAATTTTGTCTTGGAAGATACATCCGCCGACCAAGACTTTAGCCAGAGCGCTCTGCGCGCCACAATTGCAAACCCTGAATTTTTCGCATCTAAAATAAAGGAATTAGCTAACTTAAGTGCGTGAATTCTGTCCATGACTTCCTCATACGGAGTCTCCCTACTGAGCGACTTTTCTAGTTCTTCGAACCAGAACCACGCCGCCGTAGTGACAGGAATAATACACGAAATAGGCTGAAGGAGGTAACCTTGCTGTACAAAAATCTTTTTAAGCAAACCCTCCAATTTTTTATCCATAGGATCTTTGAAAGCACAATTGTCCTCAATAGGAATGGTCGTGCGTTTGGCTAGTGTAGAAACCGCCCCCTCGACCTTAGGGACTGTTTGCCATAAGTCCTTTCTGGGGTCGACCATAGGGAATAATTTCTTAAATATAGGAGGAGGGACAAAAGGTATGCCTGGCTTCTCCCACTCCTTATTTACTATGTCCGCCACCCGTTTGGGTATCGGAAAAGCATCAGGGTGCACCGGGACCTCAAGGAACTTGTCCATCTTGCACAATTTTTCTGGGATGACCAGATTGTCACAATCATCCAGAGTAGATAGCACCTCCTTAAGCAATGCGCGGAGATGCTCTAATTTAAATTTAAATGTCACAACATCAGGTTCTGCCTGCTGAGAAATTCTTCCTGTATCAGAAATTTCCCCATCTGACAAAACCTCCCTCATTGCCACTTCAGATTGGTGTGAGGGTATGACAGAAAAATTATCATCAGCGCCCTCCTGCTCCATAGTGTTTAAAACAGAGCAATCGCGCTTTCTCTGAAATGCTGGCATTTTGGATAAAATATTTGCTATTGAGTTATCCATTACTGCCGTCAATTGTTGCATAGTAACAAGCATTGACGCGCTAGAAGTACTAGGGGTCTCCTGCGCGGGCAAAACTGGTGTAGACACAGAAGGAGATGATGTAGAACTATGTCTACTTCCTTCATCTGAGGAATCATCTTGGGCAACTTTACCATTTGTGACAGTACTGTCCTTACTTTGTTTGGACGCTATGGCACAATTATCACACATATTTGAAGGGGGAGTCACATTGGCTTCCATACATACAGAACATGATCTATCTGAAGGCACAGACATGTTAAACAGGCTTAAACTGGTTAATAAAGCACAAAAACCGTTTTAAAACAAAACCGTTACTGTCTCTTTAAATGTTAAACAGGGCACACTTTATTACTGAATATGTGAAAAACTATGAAGGAATTATCCAATCTTTACCAAATTTTCACCACAGTGTCTTAATGCATTCAAAGTATTGCACCCCAAATTTCAAGCTGTTAACCCTTAAAATGTGGAAACCGGAGCCGTTTACAATTTTAACCCCCTTACAGTCCCAGCCCCAGCCTTTGCTGCGACTTCACCAATCCCAGGGGGGTATACGATACCAAATGAAGCCTTCTAGGAACTATTTCAGTGAATTCCAGACCCTCACACATGCAGCTGCATGTACTGTTCTCAAAAGTAACTGCGCAGTAATGGCGCGAAAATTAGGCTCTGCCTACTACAGAGAAAGGCCCTTCCTGACTGGGAAGGTGTCTTAACAAGTGCCTGGCGCAAAAAACGTTCCCCAAAGTTATAAAAGTGTGAAATTCAACTTCAAACTGCATATAATACCTAAATAAAGCAATCGATTTAGCCCATAAAAGTGTCTACCAGTTTATAGCCCATAATAAGCCCTTTATTCTGTTTGAGACTAAGAAAATGGCTTACCGATCCCCATGAGGGAAAAATGACAGCCTTCCAGCATTACACAGTCTTGTTAGAAAAATGGCTAGTCATACCTTGAGCAGAAAAGTCTGCAAACTGTTCCCCCCAACTGAAGTTCTCTCAGCTCAACAGTCCTGTGTGGGAACAGCAATCGATTTTAGTTACTGCTGCTAAAATCATACACCTCTTATAAACAGAACTCTTCATCTCTTTCTGTTTCAGAGTAAATAGTACATACCAGCACTATTTTAAAATAACAAACTCTTGATAGAAGAATAAAAAACTACAACTAAACACCACATACTCTTCACCATCTCCGTGGAGATGCTACTTGTTCAGAGCGGCAAAGAGAATGACTGGGGGGGCGGAGCCTGGGAGGGACTATATGGACAGCTTTTGCTGTGCTCTTTGCCATTTCCTGTTGGGGAAGAGAATATTCCCACAAGTTATGGATGACGCCGTGGACCTGACACACCAATGTTGGAGAAATCCCCTCCTTTTTGGGAACCACAAATAGATGTGAATAGAATCCTAGACCTTAATTCTTTAGAGGGACTGGTACAATAACTCCCAGGGAGGATAGGTCCTTCACGCAATTTAAGAAGGCCTTCCTCTTTACCTGGATAGAGGATAAACTAGACAGGAGGAATCTGCCCCTTGGAGGGTAAAGACTTGAATCCTATTCTGTAACCCTGGGATACTATGTCCACAGTCCATCGACCTGGGACATCGCGTATCAAAGCCTGCCGTAAAAGAGAAAGCCTGCCACCCACTTGATCCAAACTCGGATCGGGAGCGGACCCTTCATGCTGATTTATAGTCAGCGGAAGGCTTTTAGATTTGTTTCCCTTGTTCCAGGGCTGACTGGATTTCCAAGTGGACCTTGATTGGTTTGGAAGAGGATAGGAGGACTTCCATCCCTTAAAGTTGCAAAGGGAACGACAATTAGAAGTCTGTCGACCCCTGGTCTATTCTTCTTGTCCTGAGATAGGAAAGATCCCTTTCCACCCATAAACTCAGAAATGATTTCCGACAGACCAGGTTCAAACAGAGTTTATCCTTATAAGGTAAAGCCAAAAGCTTGCCAAGATTATAACCACAGAGCTCTGCGGGCTAGCACAGTGAAACTAGACATTTTAACTCCCAGTCTAATCACCTGAACACTTCTGAAAAATAAAAGTGCAGACATGTGTACATAATACTTATTACACTGTGTGAAAACAAAATTACTCAGTGTGTACATAATACACATTGAACTGAGTGAACATAATATTCATTAAACTGTGTGTATATAATACCGATTACACTGAGTGTACGTAGTACTCATACTGTGTGTACACAGTATTCATTATACTGTGAGTACATAGTACTCATTACACTGAATGAACATAATCATTCTACTGTGTGTACATAAAACTCATTACACTGCGGTGTGTACATAATACTCATTACACTGCGGTGTGTACATAATACTCATTACACTGCGGTGTGTACATAATACTCATTACACTGCGGTGTGTACATAATACTCATTACACTGCGGTGTGTACATAATACTCATTACACTGCGGTGTGTACATAATACTCATTACACTGCGGTGTGTACATAATACTCATTACACTGCGGTGTGTACATAATACTCATTACACTGCGGTGTGTACATAATACTCATTACACTGCGGTGTGTACATAATACTCATTACACTGCGGTGTGTACATAATACTCATTACACTGCGGTGTGTACATAATACTCATTACACTGCGGTGTGTACATAATACTCATTACACTGCGGTGTGTACATAATACTCATTACACTGCGGTGTGTACATAATACTCATTACACTGCGGTGTGTACATAATACTCATTACACTGCGGTGTGTACATAATACTCATTACACTGCGGTGTGTACATAATACTCATTACACTGCGGTGTGTACATAATACTCATTACACTGTGGTGTGTACATAATACTCATTACACTGTGGTGTGTACATAATACTCATTACACTGTGGTGTGTACATAATACTCATTACACTGTGGTGTGTACATAATACTCATTACACTGTGGTGTGTACATAATACTCATTACACTGTGGTGTGTACATAATACTCATTACACTGTGGTGTGTACATAATACTCATTACACTGTGGTGTGTACATAATACTCATTACACTGTGGTGTGTACATAATACTCATTACACTGTGGTGTGTACATAATACTCATTACACTGTGGTGTGTACATAATACTCATTACACTGTGGTGTGTACATAATACTCATTACACTGTGGTGTGTACATAATACTCATTACACTGTGGTGTGTACATAATACTCATTACACTGTGGTGTGTACATAATACTCATTACACTGTGGTGTGTACATAATACTCATTACACTGTGGTGTGTACATAATACTCATTACACTGTGGTGTGTACATAATACTCATTACACTGTGGTGTGTACATAATACTCATTACACTGTGGTGTGTACACAATACTCATTACACTGTGGTGTGTACATAATACTCATTACACTGTGGTGTGTACATAATACTCATTACATTGTGGTGTGTACATAATACTCATTACATTGTGGTGTGTACATAATACTCATTACATTGTGGTTTGTATATAATACTCATTACACTGTGTTGTGTATACAACCTAATACTCTGTGTGTATATAACACTCATTACACTGTGTGTACATAATACTCCTTATACTGAGTGTACATGGTACTCACTACACTGAGTACATAAAGAGAACATAACACTTAATACACTGGGTACATAACTCATTACACTGCGTTACCGTCTTATGTGTTACATAAAAGAAAAAATGTTGAGTCATAGCCAGCTTTTAGATACCCTTTGCTAAAAAAAAAGGGGGTGGTAACAAATATCAGCAGCCTGCAGATCCTCCCTCACAATCTTTATGAAAGAGATCCCTTGATCATGGATGCTGAGCGCATCTCTCTAAACTATCATAACAGCTAAAATGCACCCACCCACAATGGCAGAACAAAACTGCGCACCCAGCAACAAACAGGACCCACAATGCAAGTCCGACCAGGTACAGCCCAGTATGCGAAAATGACATAACTAGCACGATCGCAAACTGCTAGGGGGAGAAAACAAAACGACAGGCTCCAAGACCAAATAAGCCCACAGCATTTAACCCAACAAAAAGGCAAGAAGCAGAAAAATACTTCTAAGTATTAAAACTAACTGCGCCATAAACGTTCTGGTCCGGTCCCTCAGCAGTTAGTAAGGAAAAGTAATACAAATACCAATACATACTGGGCTCTATGTATAGACATATTTGTAGCAAACAGACCAGGGAAATAAAGTGGAATATTTCACTCCTTTTAGAGCCAGTCCCCACATACTACAAAACCTGGGTCTAAGAGCCTTCAATAGGCTTGAAACGTTGTATGTTTGTTTCTAAAGGACCCCATGTGGAAATAAAGGTTCTTTTAAAGAATTTTGGAGGCTGGAATATTTTTTGCTTTTGCGTTTCAGCTGCAGGACAGATGCTGCTCCTTAGGTGTGGCAGGTACTTCCCTCCCTTTAATGGACCTGTAGGAAAAGAAAGAGCAGAGTAACCAACTCTGTCTTTCTACAAAAAAGGGTAGCAAAGTGTTAAAAGTAAAGCAAAGACAACCTCGACACATTTTAACTGCTAAAAGCCACCACTATTCTTACTAAAGAGATTGACATGGACACAGCTAGACCCCAATCCTTGCTTGCAGGGAAAATACCCATAAAAGGATTAAATATCTTCAGACACCAACTTCGCACATCCTCCATTGATAGAGGCAAAGAGAATGACTGGGGATTATGGGTAAGGGAAGTTACACTTAACAACTTTGCAGGGGTGCTCTTTGCCTCCTCCTGCTGGCCAGGAGTTTAATTGGAATGACATTGTGGACTCTCCATGTCATAGGAAAGAAAAGAGCAGCCGAATAGGAAGAGGGAGAGAAAGAGCAGCCGAATAGGAAGAGGGAGAGAAAGAGCAGCCGGATCGGAAGAGGGAGAAAAAGAGCAGCCGGATCGGAAGAGGGAGAAAAAGAGCAGCCGGATCGGAAGAGGGAGAAAAAGAGCAGCCGGATCGGAAGAGGGAGAAAAAGAGCAGCCGGATCGGAAGAGGGAGAAAAAGAGCAGCCGGATCGGAAGAGGGAGAAAAAGAGCAGCCGGATCGGAAGAGGGAGAAAAAGAGCAGCCGGATCGGAAGAGGGAGAAAAAGAGCAGCCGGATCGGAAGAGGGAGAAAAAGAGCAGCCGGATAGGAAGAGGGAGAAAAAGAGCAGCCGGATCGGAAGAGGGAGAAAAAGAGCAGCCGGATCGGAAGAGGGAGAAAAAGAGCAGCCGGATCGGAAGAGGGAGAAAAAGAGCAGCCGGATCGGAAGAGGGAGAAAAAGAGCAGCCGGATCGGAAGAGGGAGAAAAAGAGCAGCCGGATCGGAAGAGGGAGAAAAAGAGCAGCCGGATCGGAAGAGGGAGAAAAAGAGCAGCCGGATCGGAAGTGGGAGAAAAAGAGCAGCCGGATCGGAAGTGGGAGAAAAAGAGCAGCCGGATCGGAAGTGGGAGAAAAAGAGCAGCCGGATCGGAAGAGGGAGAAAAAGAGCAGCCGGATCGGAAGTGGGAGAAAAAGAGCAGCCGGATCGGAAGAGGGAGAAAAAGAGCAGCCGGATCGGAAGAGGGAGAAAAAGAGCAGCCGGATCGGAAGAGGGAGAAAAAGAGCAGCCGGATAGGAAGAGGGAGAAAAAGAGCAGCCGGATAGGAAGAGGGAGAAAAAGAGCAGCCAGATAGAAGAGGGAGAAAAAGAGCAGCCGGATAGGAAGAGGGAGAAAAAGAGCAGCTATGTAGGAAGTGAGAGCAAAAGAGCAGCCTGGCCAGAAGCAGGAGCAAGAGAGCAGCCTGGCTAGAAGTGGGAGCAAGAGAGCAGCCTGGCAGGAAGCGGGAGCAAAAGAGCAGCCTGGCAGGAAGCGGAGCAAAAGAGCAGCCTGGCAGGAAGCAGGAGCAAAAGAGCAGCCTGGCAGGAAGTGGGAGAAAATGAACAGGCAAGGAGGTGAGAGTAACTGCTTAACAGGTAGGGAAGCAGTCTACATGCATGCTCTACATACTAGAGACACCACTTAGTTTTTAGATCACAAAGAGTGAGTAAAAGAGCAGCTAGACAAGAAGCAGAAGCAAAAAAAGAAGCCTGGCAGGAAGCAGGAGCAGAAAAAGAATATGCAAGAGGTGAGAGTCACTGCTTAACAGATAGAGAACCAGTCTACATGCATACTCTATACAATGCAGACACTGCTTTTTTAGATCACATTTCTTGAACTCACTTAAAAAATTCATTCTTTTCTTCCTCAGTTTTAACAGTTAAACTGTCCAAAAAGTTTACGACTTCCAGAAAATCATTCCTGAAAATAATGAAATGAAAGAAAACATTTAGTGTGCAAGCTCAGGGTGCAATGTCTTAAATAACAGAAGCTGTTAAAGACAACACAGTCTAACTAAAACATTATTTATACTACCGATTAGTCCATTTCTTTACACTTGAAGTAGAACTATAATAAAGACTGGTGGATATGTAACTTATTTCTTGTAGTAAGTAAAACTCTCCAGGTAAGCCTCATCTTCCAATAAACACCAAATGAGTTTATGCATACAAAAAAACCCAAGAACTAACGTTCCTTTAAGTTCTTGCTGCCGTATGTGCAGATTGTTTGAAAAGAATTGGATGAGATGTGGACCATACAAACATTATACACAAGAAGTCAAATTTAAAGGGATAGGAAAGTCAAAATTAAACTTGCATGATTCAGATAGGGAATGTAAATTTTAAGGCACTCTTGTTGAAAATGAATACGCACATATCTTACACTAGTTGGAGCTAGCTCCTGATAGGTGCCTGCACATATTTGTCTCTTGTGATTGGCTAACTAGATGTGTTAAGATAGCTGCCAGTAGTGCAATGCTGCTCCTTCTGGAAAGGATAAAAAAAAAAAAAAAAAAAGTATGAAGCAAATTTCATAATAGAAGTAAATTGGAAAGTTGTTTAAAATGGTATGCTCTATCTGAATCATGAAATAAAAAATTGGGGTTTATGTCCCTTTAATTTTGATTTTCCTATCCCTTTAAGGCAGGGGTATAACACTCAATGTATCTATGGGCCACTGGCCAAGTGTCCTGCGCTTATGGGGGCGCTTGAACTAAGTGCTATATATACACACTTGGAACTGGAAGTGACATTTGCCCAAGTAGTAGTGCATGGTGGGAGTTGTTGCCCACAACAGACATACACAGTTGTCTATATTTATCTTGTGAGTGCCAAATGAAGTGATCATTCTGGAACTGTATAACAATGTCAAAAGTGACATTTATCCAAGCAGTGCATGGTGGGAGTCTACACTGGACTCTTGTTTTTATATTTATCTTTTGAGTGCCTATATAGAACATAAACTAGTTACACCGCTAAGAACCCTAAAAAAAAATTCACAGCCCAACTTAATGGTTTACCTTAAACAAGGGAGAGCCATATGAAACTATCTTGGGGAGCCACATATGGCCTCAGGGTCATTACTTTGACACCACTGCTTTAAGAAAACTGCTAGACAGTGCTTGATTGCTCATTTTTCTTTCTTAAAGATCAATTAAAATAATATACAGTTATATAGTGACATCTGCAAAATCTTGTACATGTTTGTCAAGAGTGAGAAACAACATACCTAAAGTAGTCATGAGACAATAAAGTGGCTAAGGCTGGTCGGAGCTCTGGTTCTGGATTCAGAAGACATTCCTTAATGGTGACCTTAAACTTGGAGAGCACGTCAGCTTTAGAGAAAAACATAAAACTGATGTCACATATTATACAGCAGGTTACAGTTCATTTTGCAAGACATATAATTCAGACATACACTATATCTGGCTAAAAACCATCTGTCTTTATTTTACAAAAACAAAAACAAAAGATGAATTCAGAAAACCTAACATCTACATTACACCCCCCCCCCCGTGTCTAAGAAAGAGCACTGATTTGAACATGTTAAAAAAAAATATGCATGAAAGAGTGTAATACTAAAGCTGTAGTGTGTCTATATGTTATAACTAGGGACAGATAGCTAACTGGTTGATAAGGGGAACGCCAACTGCTCTACTGGTTGACAGCGACATGACTTGCAAGCGTAAAACAATGGCTGAGAACCAGAACATCAATCTTCTGCTCAGTGATTTTTTTATTTTTAAGCACAAACGATCTTTAAGGGACATGAAACCCAAAATGTTTCTTTTATGATTCAGACAGATCATGTTATTTTAAACAACTTTCCAATTTGCTTCTATTATCTAAATTGATTCATTCTCTTGGTATCCCAAGTTGAAAAGCATATCTAGGTAGGCTCACGAGCAGCAATGCATTACTGGGAGTAAGCTGCTTATTGGTGGCTGCACAAAAATACCTCTTTTCATTGGTTAACTAGATGTCTTTAGATAGCTTCCAGTAGTGCATAGCTGCTCCTTCAAAAAAGGATACCAAGATAATGAGGCAAATTGGAAAAAACAGAATTTATGCTTACCTGATAAATTACTTTCTCCAACGGTGTGTCCGGTCCACGGCGTCATCCTTACTTGTGGGATATTCTCTTCCCCAACAGGAAATGGCAAAGAGCCCAGCAAAGCTGGTCATATGATCCCTCCTAGGCTCCGCCTACCCCAGTCATTCGACCGACGTACAGGAGGAAATATGCATAGGAGAAACCATATGATACCGTGGTGACTGTAGTTAGAGAAAATAATTCATCAGACCTGATTAAAAAAACCAGGGCGGGCCGTGGACCGGACACACCGTTGGAGAAAGTAATTTATCAGGTAAGCATAAATTCTGTTTTCTCCAACATAGGTGTGTCCGGTCCACGGCGTCATCCTTACTTGTGGGAACCAATACCAAAGCTTTAGGACACGGATGAAGGGAGGGAGCAAATCAGGTCACCTAAATGGAAGGCACCACGGCTTGCAAAACCTTTCTCCCAAAAATAGCCTCCGAAGAAGCAAAGTATCAAATTTGTAAAATTTGGCAAAAGTGTGCAGTGAAGACCAAGTCGCTGCCTTACATATCTGGTCAACAGAAGCCTCGTTCTTGAAGGCCCATGTGGAAGCCACAGCCCTAGTGGAGTGAGCTGTGATTCTTTCAGGAGGCTGCCGTCCGGCAGTCTCATATGCCAAACGGATAATGCTTTTAAGCCAAAAAGAAAGAGAGGTAGAAGTTGCTTTTTGACCTCTCCTTTTACCAAAATAAACAACAAACAAAGAAGAAGTTTGTCTGAAATCTTTAGTGGCCTCTAAATAGAATTTTAGAGCACGGACTACGTCCAAATTGTGTAACAAACGTTCCTTCTTTGAAACTGGATTCGGGCACAAAGAAGGTACAACTATCTCCTGGTTAATATTCTTGTTGGAAACAACTTTCGGAAGAAAACCAGGCTTAGTACGCAAAACCACCTTATTTGCATGGAACACCAGATAGGGCGGAGAACACTGCAGAGCAGATAACTCAGAAACTCTTCTAGCCGAAGAAATTGCAACCAAAAACAGAACTTTCCAAGATAATAACTTAATATCTACGGAATGTAAGGGTTCAAACGGAACCCCTTGAAGAACTGAAAGAACCAGATTAAGACTCCAGGGAGGAGTCAAAGGTCTGTAAACAGGCTTGATTCTAACCAGAGCCTGAACAAACGCTTGAACGTCTGGCACAGCTGCCAGCTTTTTGTGAAGTAAAACAGATAACGCAGAAATCTGTCCCTTCAGAGAACTTGCAGATAATCCCTTCTCCAAACCCTCTTGTAGAAAGGATAAAATCCTAGGAATTTTAATCTTGTTCCATGGGAATCCTTTAGATTCACACCAATAGATATATTTTTTCCATATCTTATGGTAAATTTTTCTAGTTACAGGCTTTCTAGCCTGAATCAGAGTATCTATTACAGAATCTGAAAACCCACGCTTTGATAAAATCAAGCGTTCAATCTCCAAGCAGTCAGTTGGAGAGAGACCAGATTCGGATGCACGAATGGACCTTGAACAAGAAGGTCCTGTCTCAAAGGTAGCTTCCATGGTGGAGCCGATGACATATTCACCAGGTCTGCATACCAAGTTCTGCGTGGCCACGCAGGAGCTATCAAGATTACCGAAGCCCTCTCCTGGTTGATCCTGGCTACCAGCCTGGGAATGAGAGGAAACGGTGGGAAAACATAAGCTAGGTTGAAGGTCCAAGGTGCTACTAGTGCATCTACTAGAGTCGCCTTGGGATCCCTGGATCTGGACCCGTAACAAGGAACCTTGAAGTTCTGACGAGACGCCATCAGATCCATGTCTGGAATGCCCCATAATTGAGTTATTTGGGCAAAGATTTCCGGGTGGAGTTCCCACTCCCCGGATGGAATGTCTGACGACTCAGAAAATCCGCTTCCCAATTTTCCACCCCTGGGATGTGGATTGCAGACAAGTGGCAGGAGTGATCCTCCGCCCATTGAATTATCTTGGTCACTTCCTCCATCGCCAGGGAACTTCTTGTTCCCCCCTGATGGTTGATATATGCAACTGTCGTCATGTTGTCTGATTGAAACCTTATGAATTTGGCCTTTGCTAGATGAGGCCAAGCTTTGAGAGCATTGAATATCGCTCTTAGTTCCAGAATGTTTATCGGGAGAAGAGATTCTTCCCGAGACCATAGACCCTGAGCCTTCAGGGGTTCCCAGACCGCGCCCCAGCCCACCAGACTGGCGTCGGTCGTGACAATGACCCACTCTGGTCTGCGGAAGCTCATTCCCTGTGACAGATTGTCCGGGTTCATCCACCAACGGAGTGAATCTCTGGTCCTTTGATCTACTTGAATCGTCGGAGACAAGTCTGTATAATCCCCATTCCACTGTTTGAGCATGCACAGTTGTAATGGTCTTAGATGAATTCGTGCAAAAGGAACTATGTCCATTGCTGCAACCATCAATCCTATTACTTCCATGCACTGCGCTATGGAAGGACGAAGAACAGAATGAAGAACCTGACAAGAGCTTAGAAGTTTTGATTTTCTGACCTCTGTCAGAAAAATTCTCATTTCTAAGGAGTCTATTATTGTTCCCAAGAAGGGAACTCTTGTCGACGGGGAAAGAGAGCTCTTTTCTATGTTTACTTTCCATCCGTGAGATCTGAGAAAGGCTAGGACTATGTCCGTATGAGCCTTTGCTTTTGACAGAGACGACGCTTGAATCAGGATGTCGTCCAAGTACGGTACTACTGCAATGCCCCTCGGTCTTAGAACCGCTAGAAGGGACCCTAGTACCTTTGTGAAAATTTTCGGAGCAGTGGCTAATCCGAAAGGAAGTGCCACAAACTAGTAATGCTTTTCCAGAAAAGCGAATCTTAGGAACTGATGATGTTCCTTGTGGATAGGAATATGGAGGTACGCATCCTTTAAATCCACCGTGGTCATAAATTGACCTTCCTGGATGGTAGGAAGGATCGTTCGAATGGTTTCCATTTTGAATGATGGAACCCTGAGAAATTTGTTTAGGATCTTGAGATCTAGAATTGGTCTGAACGTTCCCTCTTTTTTGGGAACTATGAACAGGTTGGAGTAAAATCCCATCCCTTGTTCTCTTATTGGAACTGGATGAATTACTCCCATCCTTAACAGGTCTTCTACACAATGTAAGAATGCCTGTCTTTTTATTTGGTTTGAAGATAATTGAGACCTGTGGAACCTTCCCCTTGGGGGTAGTTCCTTGAATTACAGGAGATAACCTTGAGAAACTATTTCTAGTGCCCAAGGATCCTGAACATCTCTTGCCCAGGCCTGAGCAAAGAGAGAAAGTCTACCCCCCACCAGATCCGGTCCCGGATCGGGGGCCATCCCTTCATGCTGTTTTGGTAGCAGTGGCGGGCTTCTTGGCCTGCTTACCCTTGTTCCAGCCTTGCATCGGTCTCCAGGCTGGTTTGGGTTGAGAAGTATTACCCTCTTGCTTAGAGGATGTAGAAGCAGAGGCTGGTCCGTTTCTGCGAAAGGGACGAAAATTAGGCTTATTTCTAGCCTTAAAAGACCTATCCTGAGGAAGAGCGTGGCCCTTTCCTCCGGTGATGTCTGAAATAATCTCTTTCAAATCAGGACCAAACAGTGTTTTGCCCTTGAAAGGGATGTTAAGCAATTTTGTCTTGGAAGACACATCCGCTGACCAAGACTTTAGCCAGAGCGCTCTGCGCGCCACGATAGCAAACCCTGAATTTTTCGCCGCTAATCTCGCTAATTGCAAAGCGGCATCTAGAATAAAAGAGTTAGCCAATTTGAGTGCATGAACTCTGTCCATAATCTCCTCATACGAAGATTCCTTATCGAGCGACTTTTCTAGTTCTTCAAACCAGAAACACGCTGCCGTAGTGACAGGAACAATGCATGAAATTGGTTGAAGAAGGTAACCTTGCTGAACAAACATTCTTTTAAGCAAACCCTCTAATTTTTTATCCATAGGATCTTTAAAAGCACAACTATCTTCTATGGGAATAGTAGTGCGTTTGTTTAGAGTAGAGACCGCCCCCTCGACCTTAGGGACTGTCTGCCATAAGTCCTTTCTGGGGTCGACTATAGGAAATAATTTCTTAAATATAGGGGGAGGCACAAAAGGTATGCCGGGCCTTTCCCATTCCTTGTTTACTATGTCCGCCACCCGCTTGGGTATAGGAAAAACATCGGGGGGCACCGGAACCTCTAGGAACTTGTCCATCTTACATAATTTCTCTGGAATGACCAAATTGTCACAATCATCCAGAGTAGATAATACCTCCTTAAGCAGTGCGCGGAGATGTTCTAATTTAAATTTAAATGTTACAACATCAGGTTCAGCTTGTTGAGAAATTTTCCCTGAATCTGAAATTTCTCCCTCAGACAAAACCTCCCTCCTGGCCCCTTCAGATTGGTGTGAGGGTATGTCAGAAGCGTTATCATCAGCGTCCTCTTGCTCTTCAGTGTTTAAAACAGAGCAATCGCGCTTTCTTTGATAAATAGGTATTTTAGATAAAATATTTGTAATAGAATTATCCATAACAGCCGTTAATTGTTGCATAGTAATAAGTATTGGCGCACTAGATGTACTAGGGGCCTCTTGTGTGGGCAAAACTGGTGTAGACACAGAAGGGGGTGATGCAGTACCATGCTTACTCCCCTCATCTGAAGACTCATCTTGGGCACTATTATTATCTGTGGCATCATTGTCCCTACTTTGTTTGGACACCATGTCACAATTATCACATATATTTAAATGGGGAGACACATTGGCATTCATACATATAGAACATCGTTTATCTGATGGTTCAGACATGTTAAACAGGCTTAAACTTGTCAACAAAGCACAAAAAACGTTTTAAAATGAAACCGTTACTGTCACTTTAAATTTTTAAACAGAACACACTTTATTACTGAAAATGCGAAAAAGTATGAAGCAATTGTTCAAAATTCACCAAAATTTCACCACAGTGTCTTAAAGCCTTAAAAGTATTGCACACCAAATTTGGAAGCTTTAACCCTTAAAATAACGGAACCAGAGCCGTTTTTACATTTAACCCCTATACAGTCCCAGGAATCTGCTTTGCTGAGACCCAACCAAGCCCAGAGGGGAATACGATACCAAATGACGCCTTCTATAAGCTTTTTCAGTGGATCCTAGCTCCTCACACATGCATCTGCATGCCTTGCCTTCCAAAAACAACTGCGCATTAGTGGCGCGAAAATGAGGCTCTGCCTATGACTAGAGAAGGCCCCCATCTGAAAAAGGTGTCCATACAGTGCCTGCCGTTTTTTAACAACAATCCCCAAGATTATAATAACTATAAAGCGCTATAATCTGTCAAATATGCTTAGCAAGTAATCGTTTTAGCCCAGAAAAATGTCTACCAGTTTTTTAAGCCCTTATAAAGCCTTTATTCTTTTACTTAATCTAAGAAAATGGCTTACCGGTCCCCATAGGGAAAATGACAGCCTTCCAGCATTACCAAGTCGTGTTAGAAATGTGGCCATCATACCTCAGGCAGAAAAGTCTGCCAACTGCTTCCCCCAACTGAAGTTACTTCATCTCAACAGTCCTGTGTGGAAACAGCAATCGATTTTAGTAACGTCTGCTAAAATCATCTTCCTCTCACAAACAGAAATCTTCTTCTCTTTTCTGTTTCAGAGTAAATAGTACATACCAGCACTATTTTAAAATAACAAACACTTGATTGAAGAATAAAACTACATTTAAACACCAAAAAACTCTTAGCCATCTCCGTGGAGATGTTGCCTGTGCAACGGCAAAGAGAATGACTGGGGTAGGCGGAGCCTAGGAGGGATCATATGACCAGCTTTGCTGGGCTCTTTGCCATTTCCTGTTGGGGAAGAGAATATCCCACAAGTAAGGATGACGCCGTGGACCGGACACACCTATGTTGGAGAAAAAGAAGTAAATTGGAAAGTTGTTTAACACTTTCATGAATCATGAAAAATAAGAAAAATAAAAATATTGTGTTTCATGTCCCTTTCAAATGTTGTCTTTCATCATTCAGACAGAGTATACAATTTTAAACAATTTTCCAATTTACTTTTACTTGGCTACATTCTCTTAGTATCCATTGTTAAAAGGAAACCCACTGCCCTACTTGGAGCTAACTGAAAACATTGGGTGAGCCAACGACAAGATGCATGTATATGCATCCACACATCAGCAGCTAGCTCCCAGTAGTGCAGTGCTGCTACTTAGCCTACTTTGGTATCCTTTGTTGAATATCATGCCTATGAACAAAGCAAAATAGAAATACATTGAAAAGTTGTTTAAAATTGTATACTCTGACTCTGACTTAATTTTCGGTTGCTTGGTAAGAAAAAGAAAAAGTTCTCGCCTCTAATTAAACATCAATTTCAGTGAAAGGTTTGCAGATGTGTGTAATTGCTTCCCAGCGGAACACACAAAGTAAATTAATAGCCAGCACAAATAAGGTATGCAACCAAATTAGAAGAGAAAGCCTAGATTTAGTGTGGTGCTGTCTGGTGCTTGCATAAAACAAGGCTTTCACAATCCTGGGAGCCACAACTTAGAATCTTAACCCGTTTGCTACCGGGAATTTCATATAAACTTGTCCAAAGAACCAGAGTTTTAGCATTTTTGCCATCACTCCAGTTAAACAGAAATACAACTTCTTTTTTTTTAATTTACCTATGAAAACTAAAAGTTGACAACCCAAGGTATTGATCTGAGCCCATTTTGGTATATTTCATGCCACTATTTGGCCGCCAAATACGATCATATAAAAACCGTGGGTTTCTCAATGAAATTATTTGCAAAATACTGCAGTCATATGACAAATGGTTGTAAAAGCTTCTCGAGGGTCCCCTTTGTTCTGAAACAACAGACATACATGGGTTTGTCATTGTTTTTTTTGGCTATAAGAAGGCTGCTAATTGCAATTGTGCACCAAACTTTTAAATGTATGGCAGTGAAATGGTTGGTTAGTATATATATATATATTTTTTTTTTATATATACTGGATATAGTTCACCTTGCAATAATTTGATAATTATTCAAGTTTTGCAAATGGCATATAGCCAAATCAGTAATTTTCTTATATAATTGTAAACTAATATGAAAAGTTAACTAAAAATGAAATCTTCATCTGGTTTTAAATATAGAGATTGTAACAGCCAACAAGAATGGAAACTTTATGTAGAAAACCAGGATTTAAATTGAGTTTTACTAGTGAAACAAAATATCAAATCCAACCTGAATTTTTAGCCACCTTAGCTCAACCTAAGAGGGTCATATTAGATGAGTTCAGCCTATCTATAGCCTTTACTATATCCATTCAAAATGACAAGAGAAAGAATACATTCAAAGTGTAAAGTAGCTTCCAATGTACAATCTTCTTATTAAGAAAAACCAAAACAAAACTCAGCTATCAAAAATATCCTCTAGTGGAAGATATTATCGTAAAGTTTTTTATTGCAAAGGCTCTAAAACCGAAGGTAAATTCTATGGTGGCACTAAGGACCTATACATATGTTGAATGTGTTCTAACAACTTAAAAATGCTTAATAAGGTTTTTTTAGACCCAACTGACTATAGTGGCCCACAAAGCTAATCTTTTAACCTTCATGCTCTTTTTACAGAATTAAAGTCAGTTACACCAGAGGAGGGAACCAAGATTGCCACTTCTTCTGCATGTTTCTTTCAAATATTTTAGACATGGAAGAAGAGAAAACAAATGGAAGGACCGTTGTAATATTCTGAGGATAGATAGCTGACAATCTAATGAATGCAATCTGATGCTATTAAAAACTTTCCAAATTCCTGTGTTAGATTATAAAAAAAATAATAACATTTTAATGCTCCATTCCATTCTCCCAGAAAGATCTCTTGCCAACCAGGGTAGAGAGACTGAAAATGGCTTCATTCTAAAAAGGTAAAATATGATCTCAAGGAGGGAAACCATATAACAAACTCTCTAGCTTCCTAAATCAGGATCTCCCAGAAGCAAACCAATGAGATTTGGTACACTTGGATGCATTCCTTTCTGAGCTCTGAAATGTTTATGACTAGAACTCAAGTAGACCACGGTGGCCAGCCCAAAGGACAAACACAAATTACAAATAATTCCTGTGGCAAAGAAGAGAAGATTATGTGCAGCATCCACTGGGTTATACACATTTAAAATTGGCCTACTGATTATTCCTATGGTGGAATCATGCAGATTACTGTTTAAAGTGATAGCATCTTGAATATGCATTTGATCACATTTGTTCAACAAATTAATTGCTACCAAATTCAACATACATACAGTCCCAAAACTTCATAACATTAACAGCCAAATTGCCTTAGGTGGAAACAGGGTCAAACAAAGGATTTTACACCATTTGGTGGATTTAGGTTTCTGACTACCCCATGTAAAAGGGAACACATCTTCATTGGTGAATGCGTCTAGGGTAAATTCAGGTGTGCGTCTACTGGCTCTTCTATTACAAATCTGTTTGTGCATGTAATAAAATATATACATAGAAGAGTATGATCTGCCTCAGTGGTGATCAATAATGCTCTAAACAGACCTTGTAGTATAACACTGTACACAGAATTGTTGACTAAACGTGAACCAAAACAAAATTGCTTAGCACAGATCAACAAATATGTTCAAAATCGAGGAGCCTGCCCTAAATTTTAGAGCCAACAGCTTTTGCCGTCCTTATGAGATTTGATATAATATTTAGATATGGCTAAGGAAGCTTTGCAGAAGGTATTAGAAGGATTGGCATACATTGAATTTGTATTTCACAACTGCAAGGCCTAGAAAGGATGCAGCCGCATCACATTTTAGGTGCAGCTGGTGGTGGAACCAATGAGTGTCTTGGGGACCAGAGACTAATTTGAAAGCGTTAGTGGCAACCTGGTGCGTGGGTTTTTTGAGACCTGGATTATAGCTCTTTTTATCAGCACAAACTAGAGGGGGAAAAAGCTTGACACACGTAATATTTTCTGTATATAAAATCCTAGGCTCAAATTCTCTTATTTTTCATATAATTGCATCATATTAATGAGGCTGTTTAGGCATAGTTGAATAGGAGATCATGAGTGTTTACTTGACTGTGTAACCTAGAGGTGTCTCAAACAGGAATACAGAAAAAAAGACGACAACAAAAAAATTGGCACCACTGATATTGACTTAACATTCATTTTACATTTCAGGTGATTATTCACTTCTCAGTATGGCAGCAGAAGTAATTAATTAATTATTAGCCTAAAAACATGTTAAATCTAGAACATATTGAATAAATAAATGTAACTGCAGATGGAATTATGAAGTTATATCTGTGAAGAACTATTAGCATCAGCTCTGCTGAAAGTAGGAATAAAACGTAACTTTAAAATTAAAGGGACAATCTAGTCAAAATTAAACTTTCATGATTCAGATAGGGCATGCAATTTTACACACATTTCCAATTTACTTTTGTCATCAAATTCTCTTGGTATTCTTTGTTGAAAGCAAAACCTTGGTAGGCTCATATGATAATTTCTAAGCTCTTGAAGCCCGCCTCTTATCTTAGTGCATTTTGACAGTATTTTGTTTACAGCTAGATAGTGCTAGTTCTTGTTTGCCATATACATAACATTGTGTTCACTCCTGTGGAGTTATTTATGAGTCAGCACTGGCTAAAATGCTAGTCTGTGAAAAGAACCGAGATAAGGGGGCAGTCTGCATAGGCTTAGATACAAGGCAATTACAGAGGTAAAGAGTGTATTATAACCGTGTTGGTTATGCAAAACAGGGGAATCTGTAATAAAGGGATTATCTATCTTTTTAAACATTAACAATTCTGGAGTAGACTGTCCCTTCAATGTACAAACTATAACAAGGAAAACACTTCGAAATTAATCTCTGAAGAAGGATTGACCTACTTTGCTCTTTCACGTGCACCAGTAGAGTTTCGACAAGTCGGCCGAAAGAGAAGGCATCTCGAGCATGGCTAAGCGAAATAGGAATTATTACATACTCTGCAGACTGGGTAAAAGAAACAGAATGTGTTGGTTTACTTTGCTAATAACAGGTTTAGACGGAATATTAATTTAGAGTTACTTTCTGAAATAGCAGAAACGTATAAAATAAGGACAGGACAACTTGTAAGGACTACTAAGGAGTGCTCATAGTTATTATAAACATAGGTCACAGAATGGAACAATTTGAAAGTTAAAAACATTTACATTATTAGTCTAATTAATCAGGCTTTAACAGTGTTCTCCACAGAAAAGTTTGCCAGCCAGGTGACATTATAAAATACCAGGGTGGGTGCCAATGTAATACTTTGCATTATTATGACATTTTCTGCTATTTGCTATCCAAAGCAAAAATAACTGGCATAATTTAACAAATGTATTTAATAAAAATGTACGCAATAAAAGAATTGAAATAATTTAATATTAGCCAATTTTAGCCGGGTAGTCAGTAAAATCAGCCAGGTGGTGTGCTCACTAAAAAGCCCATGGAAAGAACACTGCTAATATATTACATGCAACTGAAGTGGTTGTCTGCACACAATTATAGCAAATCTATAAAAGCACCTTTTTATTATCACAAAAACAAGCAATTAAATGGACATTGCAATGTAAAAAATAAAAATAAATACATGTTAAGATCTTTGCGGATCCAGATCTTAACGTGGTGATCTTGCACCAGTATTATTCTGAGAAGCGCCGAATATCGCTTCCTTACACATTCAGAGCCTAACAAAGGATCCGAATGCACAAGCCTAATAATAGATGTTTTGCACTTCCCAGTTATACTTTACAATTTGATATAATTCCTTGATACGTAGTAATGTTCTGAAAATAAAACATATATGCCAGTCTTTCACCCACCACCTGCATGCTGCTCATACATTACTAGGAAAAAATACCAAATAAGTCTGTAAAATTATTCTACTGGTCTTTTCTCATGCACCAGAGCTATGGTCTAGAAAGCTCTCTTGTATCTTAGAAAAACTATAAATAAATAAAATGGGTTGAAGCAGCTTGAAGACTGCAGGTCAGTAGCTGCCCCAGAAACCCACCTCTGGAGGCACCTCGGTCTGTTGACACACCATCTCCATTCCACCCAGCTTCCAGTGTCCATCTTCACTTACAAACACAGAAGACAGATACACGTTGTTGTGAGACACTTTGCCCTGCAGTAAAAAGGGGAAACAAATATTATGATAAAAAGCAGATTAGCAAGTCCTTACACCCACCTACTCTAACAATGTGGACTCAAAAAATGAATGAGGTCTTACCCCTAGAGAAATACGGTTACGAATAGACTTTCTTTCTTTGCCGACCTCATCTTTTACTGGGAATCCCTAACGAATAGCAATACCCTAATCTCAAACTGAGGTATATCCGTATGCCTATACCCAATCATGATAAGGATCCTATAGAACACGAACCCCTCAAATAGTTACCACATCTAAGCTGACCTGTTGATATCTCTTAAGTCGACTGAACCTGTGACTAGTTTGTTTATTTATTAGTTCTGTTCACCTGTTTATCACCAGTGTTTGCAATGTTGTATTGAACTTCATATGCCAATACTAGGGAATGTCTAGTGAATGTATAACGATCAGAAGACAAAAATGCATAATACTGTAACTATGTATGCAATGTTTCACTATGACATGCCCTATACCATGTATTTGAAAATATTCAATAAAAACTATTGTTTAAAAAAAAAAGCAGATTAGCCACAAACTTCCAGGAGAAAGGAAACAAAAAGAAACAGACGTGTTTTGTGCACATTATGTAACATGGGCAATGCTAGCACTTAAAGGGACAGTCTGGTCAAAATTAAACTTTCATGATTCAGATAGAGAATGCAATTTTAAGCAACTTTCTAATTTACTCCTATTATCAGTTTTTCTTTGTTCTCTTGGTAACTTTATTTGAAAAAGCAAGAATGTAAGCTTAGAAGCCGGCCCATTTTTGGTTCAGAACCTGGGAAGTGCTTGCTTATTGGTGGCTACATTTAGAGTAAAATTAGAAAGTTGCTTAAAATTGCATGCTCTAGCTGAAACATGAAAGTTTAATTTTGACTAGACTATCCCTTTAAAAAGTAGAATAGCTTAAATAGTGTCATAATTTAAGTACAATATATTTTTGCCGCTATAGTTAAATGGACATTGAATAAACTATCTTTGACGCATCTAAGAGCGTATTTATAAAACAAATGTATCCGTACTTATGCTGCTATTTGTTGTTTTTTTTATGCTTCTGAGCGTTATCGCTGTCCCCCCATAGCACAGCTGGAGATCTATGTATCAGCCAGTGAATAACTAATCTGTGAATAAATGATATAGGTATGACATAAAATGTATCTAATCTAATGCTGTCGGCTTAAAGGGACACTGAACCCCAATTTTTTCTTTTGTGATTCAGATAAAGCATGCAATTTTAAGCAACTTTCTAATTTACTCCTATTATCAAATTTTATTCATTCTCTTGGTATCTTTATTTGAAAAGCGAGAAAGTTTAAAAGCCGGCCTATTTTTGGTGAACAACCTGGGTTGTTCTTGCTGATTCTTGGATAAATTCACCCACCAATAAACAAGTGCTGTCCAGTGTCCTGAACCATAAATTGGCTGGCTCCTTAGCTTAGATGCCTTTTTCAAATAAAGACAGCAAGAGAACGAAGAAAAACTAATAGGAGTAAATTACAAAGTTGCATGCTCTATCTGAATCATGAAAGAAATAATTTGGGTTCAGTGCCCCTTTAATGTGTTCAAAATGAACTCCAGTATAAAATGTTGCTTTAAAATAATTTAAACCCCCCCAAAAAATATTTTGTGATTCAGACAGAGCATACAATTAAAAATAAATCCAATTTACTTTGTTCCCATCATATTCTGTGCTGAAGAGATACCTAGGTAGCATCCGGAGCACTATGTGGCAGGAAATAGTGCTGCCATCTAGTGCTCTTGCAAATGGATAACATTCTTGCAAAACTGCTGCCATATAGTGCTATAGACCTGGGCAGGCTCCCGAGCTTACATCCCTGCATTTCAACAAAATATACCAAGAGAATGAGAAAATAATTGATAATAGAAGTAAATTAGAAATGTGTTGTAAATAACATGCTGTATCTGAATCACAGAATACATTTTGGGGTTTCATATCCCTTTAAGAGCCAGCCCTATTAGGAAATTGCCAGTGCAACCTCATACAAACATAAAGGGAGATAAAAGGGAGTCTGTAAAACCCCAGTATACTAGTTGAACACACTATGCAATATTAAAGGGACTTTTGAAAACGTTCTCTAATTTGCTAGAGCACATCAATTTGTATTACTGAGCCTAGATTGTTGTGCGTTTATCTTCCTGCAAGTCTTTCAGTTAGTTCCTGAGTAGGATACAGCTATCGATTGGAAAGGCTGTTCTTCTGTCACTCTTGATTGGCTCACTGGCCTCTCTGGTACTGCAGAAGATAGAATTTTATAATATCCCTTTAAAGGGACATTATACACATTTTGCTGTGAATAATGCAGCTTTATTTTGTAAAATGAGCATTTTCCTTTCACTGATTTCCCTGTTCCTTCCATTAGCAAAAATGCATCTAGTAAAAGTAATTACTGGGTTTCAGCGGCATACGCACATATGCTGTAACCGTGCACCAGTATTCTAAACACTACACTTTCTCAGCAGTGGCCTATAGGACACAAATTAAAAGTACAGTGTACTGTTAAATTGGATTCCCCTTAATGCGTTTTCAATTCTCTTCTATTATCAAATATGCTTCATTCTTTTAGTATCCTTTGGTGAAAATGCAGAAATGCATTACTGGGAGATAGCTGAACACATGGGGCAAACCAATGACAAGAGGCATATATGTACATCCACCAATAAGCAGCTAGCTCCCGTTAGTACATTGCTAAGCCTATCTAGGTATGCTTTTCAACAAAGGATTCCAAGAAAACAAGTTAGATAACAGAAGTAAAATAAAAAAAGCTGTATAAAACGGTTTGCGTTATCTTAATAATTAAAGTTTAATTATCACTTTTCTGTCCCTTTAAGTTTTCACAGGAACAATACACAACTATACTAGTTTTCTGAGCTTGAATGCTGGTGCATGGGTGTGTGTTGTTTTTAAGAGACATTAAACACTTTGAGATGGTAATATAAAATGATTAACTGTATATAGAAAAAAACTTTGCAATAGACTTTCATTATTTATTTTCTCCCATTTTTCCTGTAATTCCATTCTGAAATTGTGAGGTTTTTTTTTAGCTCCTGCTAGGGAATGGAAGTGCAGAACACTTATATTCCCACACAGCCATTGGCTGCACACTCTAGTGATCTATTTATAACTGTTCCTAATTGGCCACAGCAGAGAAGATAACTTAAGTTACAACATGGCAGCCCCCATTGTTTTATACACTAAAATTTTACACTTATTTTGTCAATATTTAAACAGCTAAACTTAAAAAAAGATACATCTACACGTTATTCTCAGACTAATCTTTTCTAAGAATGCATCATTTTATCTAGCATTTATCTAGTGTTTAACGTCCCTTTAAACAAATACCATCTGGGATTTGTAAGTCTGCTTTAGGTTGCAAAGATTCACTCAAAAGATTTTATATTTTTCTTAGATAATTTAGTGTGTGCATTATACATAAAAATGCAATTATCATACAACAAATGTTAAACATACAGAATAAGGCGGTTACACACCCGATCGTGTAGGAAGACCAGCGCCTGCAATATATCATAGATGCCAGAGCAGATCTCGTCCGATGAAAGAGTCTGGATTAGCATCTCCAAGGGCTGTACCCGCTCTGTGACAAGGTAGATGCCATCATCTTCCACCATGCAAGAAAGGAAGCGTAGTAGACATGGGTGACGCAGGGTTTTCAAATGCTAAAATTAGGAAGAAAAGGTCAACTGTTTAAAACTGATCAACTGATTAAAAATGTATTTCCCCTTACGTTTAATTATGCATGATAAACAAAATTGGCAGCATACTTTCATTATTTATTTTTTCCTGCTTTTGCTGTAATTTTAACTTTGAAAACTGTAGGGTTTCCACTACCTCCAAAAAACAAGTTGAATGTCTATTTAACAAAGGATATCTAAAACTACCTCATTCAGAAAATGATCATTTTAAGACTAAAATGTGGTGTTGCATCTTCAGAATTTTAATATTGTTAGGGGTAGAAAGGACATAGGGACAGAAATGTGCCACTGGATACACAATAATAAAAATGAGCCTGCTACTATTATTTTAATGACAAATATGCTTGTATGATAATAAAATCCTAGTCTGATCTTAATGAATATATATATATATATATATATATATATATATATATATATATATATATATATATATATATATATATATATACATATACACATATACATACACACACATATACATATATACATATATATACACATACACACACACATACATACACATGTTGTGCCCCATTTATTAAGGTGGGTGGACAAGCTTCGCTCCTGTGAACTTGTCTGCTTGGCCTTGCGGTGAGCAGGCAGCAAAACACTGCCTACATTTAACATGGCACAAGCCAAAGAGAGTTAGCCAGTAGCACGTGGACGTTAAAGTGAATGTCAATATTCAGCAATGAGTGCCCTGTTTTTAAAAATACTTTTAAAAACAGGGCACTTTCATTGATGAAAGTTTAAATTGCACCGGATTTGTAGAAATACTTACCTTTTACTTCTCCAAAACCGGATCGCCGATCCCCCTTCTTCTTCTTCCTGTTGTACAAACACAGCAATGACGAAACCAGCTTCCTCCAATCACAGCCGGGCATCACGAGATGGACACTCTGGGGGTAAAGCCATGATTGGAGAAAGCCGGTTTTGTCATTTCTGACGTCAGTACAGAGGAACTGAGGCTGGGATCGGCGATCCAGTTTTGGAGAAGTAAAAGGTAAGTATTTCTACAAATCCGATGCAATGTAAACTTTCATCAATGAAAGTGCCCCTGTTTTTAAAAGTATTTTTAAAAACCGGGCACTCATTGTTGAAAATTTACCTTCACTTTAATATTTTTGCATTTAAATGAAAAGTTTCTGGAAGATTGATTAACAGAATGTTAAAAAAAAAAATTGTGCTTTCGTTTAGCTTAAAGTGAATGTAAAGTAAGTTTAATGAGAAAATATACTCTTAAAAACAGGGGCACTTTCATTCATTAAACTTTACATTTAAGCGTTTTTTTTTTTTTTTTTAAATACTTACCTTTTTCCTCATGACAGCAGTTACTGCTGAACTTAGCATATCGATGATGAATCCAGCTTCCTCCACTCATTGCGCGGCCTCATGAGCTGGACACCTTGGGGTGCACGCAATGATTGGAGGAAGCCAGATTTGTCATTGCTATGCTAAGTACAGTAGGAGCTGCGGAAGGAAGATCGCCAATATGCTGTCATAAGGAAAAAGGTATTTAAAAAAAAAAAAAACTCTGCTTAAATGTAAAGTTTAATGAATGAAATTATTTTAAATTTTACAAAGATATGGATATATGTCTCAAAAATGATCTGATACTTTGATATATAGACTATATTAAATCTAATAACATATTTGACATTAAATTTACCATCAACATTTTCAAGCCTTCCTCTCTGACAGTTCTATATAGTTTGGCTCATGGTAAACTTCCAGAATTTTTTCGACAAAGAAGGGATTTAGAGATTGCCATTAGGACTGCAGTTACAATTTGGCAGTTAACTATTGACTGTGCTTTTGCATACTGGAGGGTGAAGTTGCTGGTTCAGCTGGGCTTGAATTGATGTAGATGTTGTGATCACTTTAGGTCTGCCTGGTCTTGCCATGCATGAAAATTATTTGGTTTCAGAAACTCTTCAGTGAGCATAGTATTGCCCCTTAGAAATATTCAACTTTGTGCTGAAAAAGTTTTTCAGAACTCAGGGAAAATAATCATCAATTTGTTTCACTAAGCTCTGTTGATATTACAAAAATGTATTTTAAATTATTTCAACTAATGCCCTCCTTTAAAAGGTCCAAGCAGGAGCACTCACAGAACTATACAAGTAGAGTTCATTTCAGGTTTTAATTGTCAAAAGACAAATACAACTCACGTATCCAACTATGATACCCTACAAATAAAATATACAGTGTCAAAACAGTTTTGTAAATATGTATATATAGTCAATTAGCCGGTGGCCCAGCACTCCAACCTTGGCGGTGTGTTGCCGACTTGGGTGCAATCCTCAAAGAAACTTGTATAAATGTGTATAAAGAAGGGCACTCTCAGGATTTTTATTTAGACTATGTATATATTTATTCTGACAATATCAAAATGACAAAGATCTTCTGCAAATTACATTTTGATATTGTAAGAGTAAATATATACGTAGCCTAATAAAAATCCTGAGAGTGCCCTTCTATATATATACATATACACACATACATATATATGTGTGTGTATATATATATATATATATATATATATATATATATATATATATATATATATATATATATATATATATATATATATATATTTTGTGTATAGAAAGAGAAAAATCAATATGAGAGTAGAGGCGCTCAGCTATACACCGGACGGACAACTGTGTGCTGTGCATAGTGAGAACATATTTGAGTTAGCGGTTGTGTGGGACAGTGACACAGGAAGCAGCGTGACAGGAACAACATCTTGACTGCATCCTGAGGGAACGGGGATTCTCACCACCAAAAGGCACTTCTTCCTAAAGGATAGTACAAAAAGAATAAAGTATTCCTACCACCATTGAAGAAAGATATAACAGATGGATTACAGTCTACATCCTTCTACCTAAAGAGAGTCCAGGATCTTCATTCCTATAAAGAATCCTAACGGAGGGACCGATTCTAACAACATGTTTCCAGGAACATCACCAAGACACAGAAGGTCCATTAAAGTGAATCACCTTTAAACCTGGGCGCATTCCTTACCTCATATGATTGAGGTATCAGCTGGTAAGCAGAAATTTCTCAATTGATCCAACAACTGTGATGAAATTCACCAACAAAGACTAATATTTGATATACTTATACTATATATTGTATAGCTGAGCGCCTCTACTCTCATATTGATTTTTCTCTTTCTATACACTTTTTACAGAGTTAGGGGTACTCTGTTTCAATATAGAGGCAGCACGCTAAACCTAGTTTGATCACACTCATATTACCTATAGGCACCAATACTTGGGAAAGCTTTACATATATCTGATAGCTATTTCCCTTGGTAAGACAAACAAAAAAAATTACATATCCTAGATTTTAGCACAGGTGACCTCTTTCTCTCTCTTACATACATATATACATATATATATATATATATATATATATATATATATATATATATATATATATATATATATATATATATATATATATATATAGTTATATAGTATTAGAAGAAAGAAAGACGAGGAACTGCAAACTCTATTCCAAAGTGGTTAATTTAATGAACAGGCAAGTAAAAGACACAGTCACAGTGTGCAGGGCTGGATCTGACGCGTTTCCCGCATGCTCACATATACATATATAGTATATATATACACACACACATATACAAACACACACATACCCAATATTGTGCAAAAGTCTTAGGCCACCCTTAGATTTGTTGTTTTAGCAATGGTATAATGACCATATATCATTATTTCTCAGTCTCTTTATTAGAATACAACCATCACAAAATGACTGCTGTGAAAAAGGTCTATTACACCAGGTTTGTGCAAGACATGCTTGAGCATTACATACACATGTGGTATAAGTTTAATTCATTGGAAGCTTGTTATTAAGACCAACTTTCAATCACATCATTAAATTCAAAATGCTAAAGATCACAATGTTTGACAGACATAAAATTATACTTTTGCGAGGGGCGGAGCTAACAGCCCAACATGGTAGACATGTTGGAGTGAGCCCCGGTAGACAAAAGGCAGCGATCAGCTTCAAACCGGAGACACCAGATTGAGGACATCACGTCTAATGCAGGGGAACCCTTCTGGCATCTACCGAAAGCGGTCCCGACTTCAGCTGAACATCAGAATGGTCTCAAACACGGACGAATAGACACCGTGTTTTAGAGCTGCGCCACACGACTTTGGAATCTGCTGAGGCCTTCCGGATCACATCACAGTGTACAGGTCTGTACGGCTGCGGCCATAATACAGCAGCTGCTAAACGCAACTAGAGCCCTATACAGCTCCCTAATAAGCAGATAGTTACCCACGGAAGACACCAGAGGGCATTTTATATAGAGGCCTAGATTTGCTAGAGGCGCCCAGCGGATGTAAGCAAGCAAGCAATACCGCTTCTGGCTGAAGATAGGAACAAATAATATCATTATACAGATACCTTTGATAGACTCTAATGCACCAAGTTTTAGTCATCAATAGAGAAGCTTTAAAGTAAAGAGGACTGGCAGATCTTTTTTTTTACAATAAACTTTTCTAACAGCACTGAGTCTCCTTCCTGAAACTTCAGGCGCCATTCATAAATACATACAGTTAGAGAAGGTGACGCCATAAGGCTACTAAGTATTCCACATGTCAGCTAGGAAAGCTTCTAAATCAGGCAAAGGCCCTAAACATTCTAAGAGTTTACAAAACTCCAATTCAGCAATGAAAGAATTCTTTAAACCACTTGAGACCACGTCGTCCATTAACCTGGGCACACAAGATGAAGGAAGTGACTCAGAAGACTCAGAGTCACAGACCTCACAAAACTCATCTCGCAGACCCCTAACCAGAGCAGACCTGGACTCTTTACCTACTAAAGATGACTTTGCAGCCCTCATGACACACGTCAGTCAACTTATCAAAGAGGGATTAAAAGAGATGAGAAAATATATAAATGAATTAGGCAACAGGGTTGAATACCTAGAAGAGGGGTCAGATCATATTAACAATGAGTTTGAGGGTATGACCAGAAAGCTACAACAACAAAGTACCACCATTGATGACCTTCAAACCCATATAGAAGTCCTTGACAACAGGGGTAGACGTCATAATCTCCGCATTCGGGGTATTCTAGAAGGCATACTCCCCCAACAATTATATGACTATTTACAAAGACTCTTTACACACCTATCTGACCCTGATTCAATACCAAATATGCCACTTGATAGAGCTCATCGAGCCCTTCGTCCCCAACCAAAGGATACTGATCCGCCTAGAGACGTAATTCTAAAATTTCAGCTCTATAAGGAAAAAATATTCAGTGCAGCCAGAAAGTCGCAGTCCATATCATTTGATGGCTCCCAAATTCAAATTTATGCGGACCTAAGCCCCATTACGCTCAACAGACGAAGAGAGGCCAGGTACCTCACTCAGCATCTCCAGGCCTTGGGGATTTCATATAGATGGGGCTTCCCCTTTAGTCTTAAGGTCATCAGAGGCTCTCTAGCCTTCATTTATAGATCAGCAGAAGACTTAGACTCTTTTGGCAAAGGACTCAACATTTCACCACCTGCACTTCCAAGGCTGAACGATAATTTGCCCCAAGATATCACCCTCAACACCACGCACCCTAAGCCACAAAGAAAAAGCTGGACAAAGGTCAACAGAAAGAGGAACAGGCATAACAGTGAATCCCCGCAGAAATCGGTGCCTCCTCCACCAACACCTACTTGAACTCTTTTTACTGGCCCACCAGATTAACACATCTCCAGGGAGCTGTAGAAACACAGGTTATGTATTTCCAAATGTGCATTTTTCTGTCCAGGGTTTTTAGTTTCAAAAATCTATAAGGTCACCTGACATGTTCGGTTCAGAATGCACTTTTGTCCATGTTTATGTGCCCAAATGTTTATGTTTAATGTTATATACATATTATGGCCCGCTAGACGAAAATGTTTCTGGTCTCAATAGTTAGGCAGACAAAGAATAGACCCAATTACCCCCTCTTTTCCGAAGCTTACATTTGAGTTATAGCGATAAGGCTCTGATGAATGGAGGTCTACATTATAACTTCTCCTATATACCTCTCACCAAAATCATATTGGGCCTTATAAAGTTTATTGTTGCTTATGTGCATTTGGCCTGGTCTTTGCAGCCTACTGGGCCTTTATACCATTAGCTCTCATGCATAAGATCGCCAAGTTTAATCCTAGTTTTATTCTTATATGTTAACTATGTGCAAAACCACTATGATAATGTCCTAACTCACTATCTCAATCTTGGTTAACTTGACAAGAACCTTCCCCAAAGTTCTAGTCAGAACCCTCCCCTGTTAATATCATTAATATAGCTAATACGTTCTTCTAACTGGTTATTTGTTTC
This sequence comes from Bombina bombina, assembly GCF_027579735.1. Lineage (NCBI taxonomy): Eukaryota > Metazoa > Chordata > Amphibia > Anura > Bombinatoridae > Bombina > Bombina bombina. The sequence continues at coordinate 102,285,741 of NC_069508.1, forward strand.
GTATTGTTGCTGCCTTGTTTTCGACTCTATACCCCTAGAGTTACATCCCCCATTCCTTTTTTTTTTTCTCTTCATTAATATGATCTTGTGTTACTGTAGCGCAATATCTAGGTATAATTGTTTGTCTCATTTTTCTGGGGCTAGCTCTTATACTTCTTACTTTCTTCCTCTTTTCTACTTTTTTTCCTATTTCATAAAGCTGTATTAGTCATTTTCTGTCCATTGGTTGTTATGTCTAACTACAGTTCTTTTTTCCAGTACGCTCCAGATTGCCGGTCTGCACTCCTTTATTATCACTCTCTCCTTACTATGTTACCTCTTATCACCTCTTTCCTGTTACAAGGTCCTAGGTTTGCAAGTGAATACCCACTTAAGGGTCATGATGTCACAAAGTTTTATCATTTGAACTACACAATGTACAAAGACTTAGTCAGAATTGTTTTATGTTCTTCACTGATTGTTCCTCATGAGTCTCCCTAATGTGAAATTTATGTCCCAAAATGTGAAGGGACTTAATTCCCTGACAAAACGTTCTATAGCCCTAAATTGGTTCCGCAGACAGGGGGGAGATGTGATCTTCGTGCAGGAGACTCATTTTTGTCAGCTTTCGGCACCTACATGCTCCTCCAGCACATACCCTTCAGGTTACTTTGCACATAATAAATCCAAGACTAATGGCGTAGCTATACTATTACATAAGCGGATACCTTTTTCACTGACCTCTCTACACAAAGACAAAGAAGGCAGATTCCTAATTTTAACAGGTACCCTATACAACCAACCAGTTACCTTAGTTAACATATATGCCCCAAACAAAAGGCAAGCAAAATTTTTAAAAAGTCCCTAGATATGCTCACGTCTATAGCCAAAGGCTTTTGATCCTAGCGGGTGATTTTAATGTAGCGTTACTCCCTAAACAAGACTGTTCACATAGTCACAGCTATATACCCCCTTCCACATTACATGCCATTCGGACTAAGCTGCAAAATGTATCCCTATTTGATGTTTGGAGGCTTCAGCACCCCACGACAAAGACTTACACCTTCTATTCCCATCCTCAGAAGTCCTCATCCAGAATAGACTACATTTTTTTAGATCAAAACCACCTCCACTTAGCAAAATACTCTTACATTAGCCCTACGCCCTGGTCAGACCACTCCATGACAATACTAGAAATTTCCTGGCCCACAGCCCCGGTAGCTCAATATTGCTGGAGGTTAGATGACTCACTCCTAAAGGATACACAATTGACAGAGAAGGTCGTTTGCTTCTTAAATGAGTACTTTCACCTTAATGGCACCGAAGACACTGCACCCCATTTATTATGGGACGCGCATAAAGCATTTATTAGAGGTGACTTCCTCAAATATAAAGCGAATAAACTTAAATCCAGCCGGAGAGAATTTGAGTCCTTAACGAAAAATTTAAATAAACTAGAGGTTGATTTCTCGCACTCCCCCCAAAATATGTCAATAAAAAGAGAGCTGGCGAAAGCTAGAATTACACTTAATGTCTACCTTAATAAAGAGGCACAGAAGCACGCCTTTTTCTTAAAGAAACTTTATTTTTTGGAGAGTAATAAAGTAGGTACGATGTTAGCACGAGCCTTACGCCAAAGAACACTTAACTCCTACATTCACAAAATCTCAACAACAGATTCTGCTGAAATTCAAGATAGTAAAGGGATAGCTAAAGTTTTCCACGACTACTTCCAGTCCTTATACAACCTTCCTCATATTGACAATCACCTAAACAAGATAGAGAGCGATATGTATATTAAAAATGCGGACCTTCCAAATATATCCCAAGAAGATGCTGCACAGTTAGATGCCCCCATAGAAGTCTCTGAGATACTTTCGGCTATAGAATCCCTTCCTAATTGTAAAAGTCCAGGACCAGACGGATTGTCTAACTCCTATTACAAGACTTTTAAACACATATTAGTGCCCCAACTAGCTATATCAGTGTCAGTAGATGACACCATTTTTTTCTCAAAAGACATGCTTTCCGCCCACATCGCCCTAATCCATAAACAAGGTAAATCTCCACAACTACCAGGAAACTATCGCCCTATATCGTTGATTAACACAGACGCAAAAAACTTGGCTAAAATTCTATCTACTAGAATTAATACGTTTTTACCACAAATCATCCACGTAGACCAGACAGGCTTTATTCCGCGTCGGGAGGCCAGAGACAACACTATCAGAACATTGCATCTGATAGATCACACGTCCTTGACAAATACTGAATTGGTCCTGGTCTCTACCGACGCGGAAAAAGCATTTGATAGACTTAACTGGTCATATCTGAAATCGGCCGTGGTGGGATTTGGTTTCGGGACAGTAACTATCAATAGGATTTTTAGCCTATATACAGGGAGTGCAGAATTATTAGGCAAATTAGTATTTTGACCACATCATCCTCTTTATGCATGTTGTCTTACTCCAAGCTGTATAGGCTCGAAAGCCTACTACCAATTAAGCATATTAGGTGATGTGCATCTCTGTAATGAGAAGGGGTGTGGTCTAATGACATCAACACCCTTCTGAAGCGTGATCATCGAACAATCAAGCGTTTCATTAAAAATAGTCAACAGGGTCGCAAGAAGCGTGTGGAAAAACCAAGGCGCAAAATAACTGCCCATGAACTGAGAAAAGTCAAGCGTGCAGCTGCCAAGATGCCACTTGCCACCAGTTTGGCCATATTTCAGAGCTGCAACATCACTGGAGTGCCAGCACAAGGTGTGCAATACTCAGAGACATGGCCAAGGTAAGAAAGGCTGAAAGACGACCACCACTGAACAAGACACACAAGCTGAAACGTCAAGACTGGGCCAAGAAATATCTCAAGACTGATTTTTCTAAGGTTTTATGGACTGATGAAATGAGAGTGAGTCTTGATGGGCCCGTGGCTGGATTGGTAAAGGGCAGAGAGCTCCAGTCCGACTCAGACGCCAGCAAGGTGGAGGTGGAGTACTGGTTTGGGCTGGTATCATCAAAGATGAGCTTGTGGGGCCTTTTCGGGTTGAGGATGGAGTCAAGCTCAACTCCCAGTCCTACTGCCAGTTTCTGGAAGACACCTTCTTCAAGCAGTGGTACAGGAAGAAGTCTGCATCCTTCAAGAAAAACATGATTTTCATGCAGGACAATGCTCCATCACACGCGTCCAAGTACTCCACGGCGTGGCTGGCAAGAAAGGGTATAAAAGAAGAAAATCTAATGACATGGCCTCCTTGTTCACCTGATCTGAACCCCATTGAGAACCTGTGGTCCATCATCAAATGTGAGATTTACAAGGAGGGAAAACAGTACACCTCTCTGAACAGTGTCTGGGAGGCTGTGGTTGCTGCTGCACGCAATGTTGATGGTGAACAGATCAAAACACTGACAGAATCCATGGATGGCAGGCTTTTGAGTGTCCTTGCAAAGAAAGGTGGCTATATTGGTCACTGATTTGTTTTTGAATGTCAGAAATGTATATTTGTGAATGTTGAGATGTTATATTGGTTTCACTGGTAAAAATAAATAATTGAAATGGGTATATATTTGTTTTTTGTTAAGTTGCCTAATAATTATGCACAGTAATAGTCACCTGCACACACAGATATCCCCCTAAAATAGCTATAACTAAAAACAAACTAAAAACTACTTCCAAAACTATTCAGCTTTGATATTAATGAGTTTTTTGGGTTCATTGAGAACACGGTTGTTGTTCAATAATAAAATTAATCCTCAAAAATACAACTTGCCTAATAATTCTGCACTCCCTGTAGTGATCCATCAGCTAAGATAGAGATGAACAGCACTTTATCAGACTCTTTTCAAATTAATAATGGGACCCGACAGGGATGCCCTCTTTCCCCATTACTCTTTGCGATAGCTATGGAACAGTTGGCAGCACACATTAGGGGCAACAAAGACATTAGGGGCATAGCAATAGGGCCCAATGAATATAAAATTAGTCTATATGCAGATGACATTCTGTTAACCTTGACTGACCCCCTCACTTCAATCCCACACCTTCTACAGGAATTCCACAAATTCAGCAAGTTATCCCATTTCTACATCAATAATCAAAAATCTAATATCCTAAATATTAATATGTCTGTGAAACAGTTTAATGCACTCTCTGCGATTTGCCCATACCAATTGTGCAGAGACCATATACAATATTTGGGCATTCGACTAACCCCTAAGATTGGCTCGCTTTTCAGCGCTAATTACATTCCACTACTTAAACGAATTCAATCAGATTGTCAAAAATGGCAGTTAAAACCTTTTTCATGGTGGGGTAGAATACAAGTGGTCAAAATGTCAATTTTACCCCGCATTCTCTATACGATGCAAACAGTCCCTATTAACCTTCCACAAACATTTATATCACAACTCCAATCAATTCTCTGTAAATTTATATGGAGCGGTAGTAAACCCAGAGTAGCAAGACAAACCCTTTATCATACAAAACAACAGGGGGGTTTGGGGGTTCCCTGTATAGCAAGATATTACCAAGTGAGCACATTGCAGCACGTCTTAGACTGGCACTTAGAGCACTATGACAAAGCGTGGTTATCTCTAGACTCCTTTATACTTCGCACTCCGCAAATTGGTCCTTTATGTTGGTTACCAGCATCTTGCAGACCGAGCGTTGCTAAGCTTTCACCCCTGTATAGACACATCTTTCACTCATGGGACAATTTACTACAACGTATACCAGGGATTTCATCCCCCTTCTCACCTATGTCACCAATATTTCAGAATACAGAATTATTGAGGAGCATGCATACATCCACAGGGAATACCCAGTTTACAGATTTAGGTTTCTCCTCTCCCATATATGAGTTTCTCTGTCTGGGGGATTTGAGGCCTGCTCATGAACTATCAGATATTCTAAATGGCACCTTCACCAATTGACTTAAATACTCCCAGCTAAAACATCTCCTAGCTACCTCTCCACACAAACAAGCTCTTATACGCCCTCTCACACGCTTTGAATCGTTATGCAGATGTGGGAAAGCTTTGAAGGGAACACTAGCATTAACTAGAAGAATTATAGACACTTGCCTACACAAACATCTGCCCAAATCCACACAGAACTGGTCCAAAGAACTCGGCCTACAAATCCCAGAGGAACAGTGGGGTCGGTTATACTTATATACCCATAAATCATCTACATCTACTCAAATTCTGGAGATGAACTATAAAATAATCTCTAGATGGTACCTCACGCCAGTGCGGCTAAAGTATATATATCCTGAGTCATCCCCTATGTGCTGGAGGGGCTGTGGCGCAATCGGCAATATGGCACATATATGGTGGTCTTGTCCTAGATTACAGCCTTTCTGGAACGCCTTGCAGCAGATACTTTCTCCCTTATTGGTCGCCTCATTTAAACTCACACCCCTGATGGTGCTATTTAATGACAGACCTAAACATACTTGCAAGCTGAGGTCACATCTCCTCCAGATTTGCTTAAATGGAGCAAAATCTCTAATTGCTAGAAATTGGAAAACTAATATTATACCCACAGTCGAAACATGGAAAATACGAACTCAGGAGCTCATACAATTAGAGGAATATTATTACTTCAGAAACAATAAGCTGAACCTCTATTGTGATGTCAAATTCTATTGGGAAACCATAAACCCACTTCGACCATAGCGCTATTCCCCCCCTCCTTTTTCCTCCCTCCCTTCCCCCATCCTCCCTTCTCTCCCGCTCTCTATGCCCTTGACCAGCAAAGCAAAACAACACAAAACAGTACTATCACTTGGATAAAGATGGCTACTAGATGGCTACTCTCTTCTCTCTACTATATCCTTTTCTCTTCTAAACTTCTTCTTTTTCTTCTTTGTTATCTTTTTCTTTATTGTTATTGTATTGTATTTTATGTTATTAAGTACTTATGTTATACGCACCTGGAACATTTATGTCTGGAAATCATCTGTAACTGGCATGATCTTGATGTTTTTGATGCATATTATTGTCACTGAAAATGTTCAATAAAAATAATACTTAAAAAAAAATAAAAAAAATCATACTTTTGCGTAAGCAAGGCCACTCTCAAAGGGAAATCAGCAAACAAACTGGATACTCAAGATGTGGTATTCAAGCTGTCATAAAGAAATTTGAAGAATCAGGAGAGGTCGAGAACATAAAAAGAAGGACTAAAAGGCCCAGAAAACTTTCAAAATATGGTGAGTAGTTTCTCAGAGTATCTTCTTTGAAAGACCGGAAAAAGTCCTGCAAGGACCTGGCTCAGCATCTGGCAGCTTCATCGGGATGCCAAATTGACCATTCTACAGTCCAAAGAAGCTTGATCAGGAATGGTCTTTGTGGAACGGTAGTAGTCATGAAACCACTTTTTCGGAAGGGGAACAAGGGTGAAAAAGGCTAAGATATGCTAAAGCTCACAAAGATTGGAATGAAGATGAAGAAAGAATGAGTGCTTGCGGCCTTCAGTGAAATATGGTGGAGGGTCTGTCCTGGTTTGGGGCAGCATTTCTGACAGTGGTGTTGGCGATATTGTCCGAATTGATGGAATAATGAATGCTTTAATGCTTTACGTAATTCACCATGCCATTCCTTCTGGAAAGTGCCTGATAGGGAATAGTTTTATTTTTCAGCATGATAACGATCCCAAGCACACTGCTAATGCAGTGAAATCATATTTGGAGAGAAAAACAGCTGATAAAACACTGACAGTTATGGACTGGCCTCAACACCTGAATATTATAGAGGCAGTATGGGATCACCTGGACAGAGAAAGAAATAAAAGACAATCTAAATCTAAAGAAGAACTCTGGAAAGTGCTGAAAGAAGCCTGGTATAATATACCAGAAGATTACTTGAGAAAACTTCAGGACTCCCCAAAAGAGTTCAAGATGTGCTTAGTGCCAAGGGAGGTCACATTAAATATTGACTTTTACCTGAAGAAGCCATTTTGTTCTGAAAATTGTGTTTTTTATAGCTTGTGTATATATTTCCTGTATTTTCTGTTTGAATCTTAATAAAGAGACCGAAAAATAAATATGGATGTCATTAAAACTTTTCGAAAACAACAAATCTAATGGTGGCCTAAGACTTTTGCACAGTACTGTATAATATATAAGCGATTGGTGCTCCAGCTCCATATGAGGGCAGATGTCTTATCGTTACAGACGGTGACACTGTGTGCGTCACCGTCTGTAACGATCTTCTGCTGGTGCCGGCGGGAGGTGTGGGCGGCTCAGCAGCGGAGAGCCATAAGCTACAGGAAAAAGAATAACAGGGAGGGATGAGGCAGCTACACTGCAGAAACCTAATAGGGCGGCAATAGTTAGGGCAGGGGAAGTTTAGAGAGGTATTTGGGGGGGGGGGATCAGGAGGTATCCTACACTGCAGAAAATATAAAAAAAATATATAAATATATAGTTTATTAAAAAAAAAAAAAAAAAAAAAAAAACTTACATTTTCATACTGGCAGACTGTTTGTCAGTACCTAAGATGGGGGTGACCAGTGGGGGGTGAGGGAGGGCAGAGAGCTGTTTGGGAGGGATAGGGAAGTGTCAGGTGGAAGGTTAATCTCTACACTAAAGCTAAAATTAACCTTTTAAGCTACCAAATTAACCCCGTCACTGCCGGGAATAGTAGAAGTGTGGTGCACAGCTGCAATTAGCAGCCTTCTAATTACTAAAAAGCAATGGCAAAGTCTAGGGATGCACCAAAATGAAAATTCTGGACCGAAACCGATACCGAAAATTCAGAATGCCCCTGGCCGAAAACTAACTTTTTTTTTTAACTACAGTGTGTGTGTGTAGCTGAGAGAGCTTGCAGGCAGGAAAGCTCCAACAAATGGGTGTGGTCACTTGTACCGTAGGGCATGATCTGCAGTGAAACTGGTGGAGCTCTACAAGGGAGAGCGTGGTTATAGCCAGACAACAATACGAGGTGGACATGTGTTTTGTTTTTGGCAGTAGTTATCCATGCAATGGGCATGGCTGCACCTGATCGTCTCTCATCGTATCTCTGCCTAGTTCCTGGTTCGGGTCTCCCGCTGACCCGTCAGATTATATGTCCGGAGCTCCAAATGGAGTCTGCCTGTCACTTATCACCAGGACCACCAGACTTAGCTACGACCTTATGTGCAAGGTGGTTATAGAAAGTTACTGCGCTTTTTTGTATACACTGTCTGGTGGGTGCTAATTTGTACCAACTGTGTGCGAGCTTGGAGCTTATGCATATATAGTGTGCACGCATATTTGCCTCGGGAGAATAGAATGTATACGCACAAGAGGCTGATGTATGAGCACTGTATATAAGGCTTATACATATTCACTGTATGTGCTTAGGGCTGTGTCTGATAATATCAAGTGTTTATAAACATGCTACTTATCCTCCTTTGAAAACTGTATTCAGAACTTTGGTTTCCTTCTATAAAAAATAAAAAGGGCACTGCTGGTTTCAAATATCATCATGTCATGTTACTTATGTGTGTGCTCTGTGTACCATGACAGTGCTGTGCTGAGGGCTCTACATATTTAGCCATTTTGGTCCTCTTTGGGCCGAAATTGGAATTGCACATTTTCAGCGGCCCAAATTTTGGTGCATCGCTAGTATTATTCTTTATTTAGTTCTGTGTAACAGAATTAGATTTAAGCATTTTTATTTATTTTTTTTACCAATTATCAAAATAAAGTATAGTCCTGGAAAAACATAATTTATGTAAGAACTTACCTGATAAATTCATTTCTTTCATATTAGCAAGAGTCCATGAGCTAGTGACGTATGGGATATACATTCCTACCAGGAGGGCCAAAGTTTCCCAAACCTCAAAATGCCTATAAATACACCCCTCACCACACCCACAATTCAGTTTAACGAATAGCCAAGAAGTTGGGTGATAAGAAAAAAGTGCGAAAGCATAAAAAATAAGGAAATGGAATAATTGTGCTTTATACAAAAAAAAAAAAAAAATCATAACCACCACAAAAAGGGTGGGCCTCATGGACTCTTGCTAATATGAAAGAAATGAATTTATCAGGTAAGTTCTTACATAAATTATGTTTTCTTGATGAACTTTCTGTGTGTGCTGCAGACAAGACAAGCCATGGGCAACTGCAATCAGTTTATATTTCATAGTTTAAAAACATGAAATTGACTTCCGGTGGACGGCACACCAAGATGGCAGCAAGGTATTGAAGCTCTGTGGAAAAACCTCCTTACAGCCAAGATTTAATGCCACCCACACCTCTCTTGACAACTTTCTGTGTCCGAGAACTATTGTGGATAGAGAGACGGACATCTTCTCTTCCCCGGAAGGCACTTTAAAAGATAATTAAGAGACACAGTTACTTGTCTTCTACCCCGCAATATGGATTCTATCACTAAAGAACTGATAGCGACATTCCTACCCCACATCGAAAATCTCATGAAGTCTTGCTGGGCACTTCGTGAAGAGATCCGATCCCTTCGGGGACAACACCTACCACTAATTACCGCCACGGTACATGTTAAAGAGGATCCTCACCTCCTGTACTCACCCCGGCACCACCCTTCCTGGGACGCAGCATGGCTAGACGGCTCAGGGTCTGACGCGGGAGATGGAGCAAAGAAGATTTCTGACCCCGGTGTACCCTCCTTACTAGAGGATAGTTCTTACTGCAGATTAGGATCGGCGTTGAAAAAGAACACCAGTTTAGCTCACAAAGGTACCACCCGTCAGTATCTCCCTATACAAGCGGCAGACTGGACCTCTGTTCAAACGGAGCTCTGGATCGACTCACACTGTATGTATCAGGGACTATACCCTAATCGGCATATGCCTTTGACACCTATAGGGCATAGTAAGACAGCACACGTGGGGAAAACAGAAGTAATGGCGGTATTGAATCCTGCTGAGCGCCACACAGACACTCAAACTGCAAGATGGCCCTAGCTCATCACCACCCAGGAAATTCTCTGCACAAGTTCCCAATGCTCAATACGAAGTGGACAACCCTTTTCATACTTACCAGTCTAGGCGTCGTCAAGTGGGAGTGGGGTGAGCTTTGTCTACTATCTCATAACCTGCAGCATTAAACTAGAGAGTTGGTTTATAACTCCTTGATGGCTGCATAAATTTATTTTCTTTTACGCTTCAAAATTGGATTTGTCATTTAATTTCTTTGGCTTCCTACATAAAGGACACTTTTGGAGAACTCTGATTTTAGGTTCACTATGTTTATATCTGCAATATGCTTTCACTGCTTGACTTTTTAGCTGCTATTGTTGTACCAAAACAGAAGGATAATAACTATGCTTGTCGCATTAGATGACATTAAATTACAACACAGTTAAGACCAGTTTTATGCTTGTACGTACCAAATATCTGAATTAATGTTCACCATCTTTGCATTACCCTGGATTATTTTAGAATGAACTCCACATATAGCGTTAACTCTTTACTTTTGGGACGCAGCATACTGACATTACATCTTAACCCTTTCCCTTTGCAGTAAATAGATGCCGGTATTGTAGTTGTTTGTTTTGTTTTTTGTGTATGATGATCTTGTGTGGATAAAGGTTAATGGGCCAATTATTAATGAATCTAATTTCCTGTGACAACTATTATTCTACTGGATTGACTATCTACATTGAGAGTATCAGGATCAACTACATCACATAAGAATACTATCAAAACTCAAGGCCATAGGTCCAATTTGATTTGGAAGATCAGTCTGTTATATTGTTTAACCATTGTTTTGCTATTGTGTTTTTTTAAAATTCATTACATATCTTATTAATGCTTAAGTTGACTGCACTGTGAGCCTTCAGGCTTAACCCTTTTATCACTATGCCATCACAACTAACTGTCTCATGTCACATGTTAATTGGTAAGCTTAGTAGGGAGGTGCATTTGAAGGTTGTCACTTATCCTTGGCATTTGGGAGTTTGCCCTCATTGCGGCAATCTTTCCAATATCGCTGAGGGGAATTGTAAATTAAACCCATATCGCCCCATCACAAATTTAGACACATCTATACTGCATGTTTCACCCTGCAGGATCTCTGTATCTATGCAATATTAGTCTCTAGCAATATATGACTATTCGGAAATTTACATAACATTAATACACCCTCTCAACCCAGGTATGGAGAAGAACCTCATAAATAATCTAAAAGTCATGCTGAATTTCTCATTTTATAGCTTAGAAGATAATATGGGCGCCATACTTATACAATACTTATACAGGTCTCACCATACTTCCTTTAAACGCCCATGTTGCTTTAAATATAAGTATTCCTATCTAGAATCATATCTCTGCATGTGTAGTCTTTTACAGTGATCTTCCGTACTGAAAATGTCAGCTTAACTGAGTCCCCATTCTGTAAGGCCTATTAATGTTGATGCTACTTATTATTCCCAGGGTACTGACACAGCATTGCAGACCGGTCAATCTTAATTAATGAGGGCATCCATATTTCTTTTGCAGGGTGGCACGTATGCCATTAAGAAAGTGTACTAGTTTATAGTTTTTTTTTTTTTTTTTTGTTTGTTTTTTGGTTTAGAGAGGTTTAGTTTGGTTGTGTTAGTTTACTTAAAAATAAAACCCCAACATTGTGGTGCAAGTGAGTACACATGCGAGAATGTTCTCTAACTTATATAAGTCTTTTACAGTTCTAATTATAAATATGATATTTGATAAATATTTCTTGTACGTTGTTATATCATATTGCGTTATCAACTTCATATTATCTAACCACACCCTGCGTGGTGGGTCATTGATTTGTAACCTCTCACTGTACCATTTGTTGGTTATAAATAAAATAAAAATAAATTATGTTTTCTTTCATGTAATTAGCAAGAGTCCATGAGCTAGTGACGTATGGGATAATGACTACCCAAGATGTGGATCTTCCACGCAAGAGTCACTAGAGAGGGAGGGATAAAATAAAGACAGCCAATTCCGCTGAAAATAATCCACACCCAAAATAAAGTTTAAATCTTATAATGAAAAAAACTGAAATTATAAGCAGAAGAATCAAACTGAAACAGCTGCCTGAAGTACTTTTCTACCAAAAACTGCTTCAGAAGAAGAAAACACATCAAAATGGTAGAATTTAGTAAAAGTATGCAAAGAAGACCAAGTTGCTGCTTTGCAAATCTGATCGACCGAAGCTTCATTCCTAAACGCCCAGGAAGTAGAAACTGACCTAGTAGAATGAGCTGTAATACTTTGAGGCGGAGTTTTACCCGACTCGACATAGGCATGATGAATTAAAGATTTTAACCAAGATGCCAAAGAAATGGCAGAGGCCTTCTGACCTTTCCTAGAACCGGAAAATATAACAAATAGACTAGAAGTCTTTAGGAAATTCTTAGTAGCTTCAACGTAATATTTCAAAGCTCTAACTACATCCAAAGAATGCAATGATTTCTCCTTAGAATTCTTAGGATTAGGACATAATGAAGGAACCACAATTTCTCTACTAATGTTGTTAGAATTCACAACCTTAGGTAAAAATTTGAAAGAAGTTCGCAACACCGCCTTATCCTGATGAAAAATCAGAAAAGGAGACTCACAAGAAAGAGCAGATAATTCAGAAACTCTTCTAGCAGAAGAGATGGCCAAAAGAAACAAAACTTTCCAAGAAAGTAATTCAATGTCCAATGAATGCATAGGTTCAAACGGAGGAGCTTGAAGAGCCCCCAGAACCAAATTCAAACTCCAAGGAGGAGAAATTGACTTAATGACAGGTTTTATACGAACCAAAGCTTGTACAAAACAATGAATATCAGGAAGATTAGCAATCTTTCTGTGAAAAAGAACAGAAAGAGCAGAGATTTGTCCTTTCATGGAACTTGCAGACAAACCTTTATCCAAACCATCCTGAAGAAACTGTAAAATTCTCGGAATTCTAAAAGAATGCCAGGAAAAATGATGAGAAAGACACCAAGAAATGTAAGTCTTCCAGACTCTATAATATATCTTCCTAGATACAGATTTACGAGCCTGTAACATAGTATTAATCACAGAGTCAGAGAAACCTCTTTGACTAAGAATCAAGCGTTCAATCTCCATACCTTTAAATTTAAGGATTTGAGATCCTGATGGAAAAAAGGACCTTGCGACAGAAGGGCTGGTCTTAACGGAAGAGTCCACGGTTGGCAAGAGGCCATCCGGACAAGATCCGCATACCAAAACCTGTGAGGCCATGCTGGAGCCACCAGCAGAACAAACGAGCATTCCTTCAGAATCTTGGAGATAACTCTTGAAAGAAGAACTAGAGGCGGAAAGATATAGGCAGGATGATACTTCCAAGGAAGTGACAATGCATCCACTGCTTCCGCTTGAGGATCCCTGGATATGGACAGATACCTGGGAAGTTTCTTGTTTAGATGAGAAGCCATCAGATCTATTTCTGGAAGTCCCCACATTTGAACAATCTGAAGAAATACCTCTGGGTGAAGAGACGGATGTAACGTTTGGCGACTGAGATAATCCGCTTCCCAATTGTCTATACCTGGGATATGAACCGCAGAAACTAGACAGGAGCTGGATTCTGCCCATACCAGTATCCGAGATACTTCTTTCATAGCCAGAGGACTGTGAGTCCCTCCTTGATGATTGATGTATGCCACAGTTGTGACATTGTCTGTCTGAAAACAAATGAACGATTCTCTCTTTAGAAGAGGCCATGACTGAAGAGCTCTGAAAATTGCACGGAGTTCCAAAATATTGATTGGTAATCTCACCTCCTGAGATTCCCAAACCCCTTGTGCTGTCAGAGACCCCCAAACAGCTCCCCAACCTGTCAGACTTGCATCTGTTGAAATTACAGTCCAGGTCGGAAGAACAAAAGAAGCCCCCTGAACTAAACGATGGTGATCTGTCCACCACGTCAGAGAGTGTTGTACAATCGGTTTTAAAGATATTACTTGAGAAATCTTTGTGTAATCCCTGCACCACTGGTTCAGCATACAGAGCTGAAGAGGTCGCATGTGAAAACGAGCAAAGGGGATCGCGTCTGATGCAGCAGTCATAAGACCTAGAATTTCCATGCATAAGGCTACCGAAGGGAATGATTGTGATTGAAGGTTTCAACAAGCTGAAATCAATTTTAGATGTCTGTTGTCTGTCAGAGACAGAGTCATGGACGCTGAATCTATCTGGAAACCTAAAAAGGTTACCCTTGTCTGAGGAATCAATGAACTTTTCGGTAAATTGATCCTCCAACCATGATCTTGAAGAAACAACACAAGTCGATTTGTATGAGATTCTGCTAAATGTGAAGACTGAGCAAGTACCAAGATATCGTCCAAATAAGGAAATACCACAATACCCTGTTCTCTGATTACAGACAGAAGGGCACCGAGAACCTTTGTAAAAATTCTTGGAGCTGTTGCTAGGCCAAAACGGCAGAGCCACAAACTGGTAATGCTTGTCTAGGAAAGAGAATCTCAGAAACTGATAGTGATCTGGATGAATCGGAATATGCAGATATGCATCCTGTAAATCTATTGTGGCCATAAAATGCCCTTGCTGAACAAAAGGCAGGATAGTCCTTATAGTTACCATTTTGAATGTTGGTATCCTTACATAACGATTCAATATTTTTAGATCCAGAACTGGTCTGAAGGAATTCTCCTTCTTTGGTACAATGAAGAGATTTGAATAAAACCCCAGCCCCTGTTCCAGAACTGGAACTGGCATAATTACTCCAGCCAACTCTAGATCTGAAACACATTTCAGAAATGCTTGAGCCTTCGCTGGATTTACTAGGACACGGGAAAGAAAAAATCTCTTTGCAGGAGGCCTTATCTTGAAGCCAATTCTGTACCCTTCTGAAACAATGTTTTGAATCCAAAGATTGTGAATTGAATTGATCCAAATTTCTTTGAAAAATCGTAATCTACCCCCTACCAGCTGGGCTGGAATGAGGGCCGCACCTTCATGTGGACTTGGGAGCTGGCTTTGGTTTTCTAAAAGGCTTGGATTTATTCCATACTGGAGATGGTTTCCAAACTGATACCGCTCCTGTGGGTGAAGGATCAGGCTTTTGTTCCTTATTGTGACGAAAGGAACGAAAACGATTATTAGATCTAAATTTACCTTTAGATTTTTTTATCCTGTGGTAAAAAAGTTCCTTTCCCTCCAGTAACAGTTGAGATAATAGAATCCAACTGAGAACCAAATAATTTATTACCCTGGAAAGAAAGGTTAAGCAAAGTTGACTTAGAAGACATATCAGCATTCCAAGTTTTAAGCCATAAAGCTCTTCTAGCTAAAATAGCTAGAGACATATACCTGACATCAACCCTAATGATATCAAAGATAGCATCACAAATAAAATTATTAGCATGTTGAAGAAGATTAACAATGCTATGAGAATTATGATCTGTTACTTGTTGCGCTAAAGCTTCTAACCAAAAAGTTGAAGCTGCAGCAACATCCGCTAAAGATATAGCAGGTCTAAGAAGATTACCTGAACATAAGCAAGCTTTTCTTAGAAAAGATTCAATTTTCCTATCTAAAGGATCCTTAAATTAAGTACTATCTGCCGTAGGAATAGTAATACGTTTAGCAAGAGTAGAGACAGCCCCATCAACTTTAGGGATTTTGTCCCAAAATTCTAATCTGTCAGATGGCACAGGATATAATTGCTTAAAACGTTTAGAAGGAGTAAATGAAGTACCCAAATTATTCCATTCCCTGGAGATTACTTCAGAAATAGCATCAGGGACAGGAAAAACTTCTGGAATAACTACAGGAGATTTAAAAACCTTATTTAATCGTTTAGATTTAGTATCAAGAGGACCAGAATCCTCTATTTCTAATGCAATTAAGACTTCTTTAAGTAAAGAACGAATAAATTCCATTTTGAATAAATATGAAGATTTATCAGCATCAACCTCTGAAACAGAATCCTCTGAACCAGAGGAACCATTATCAGAATCAGAATGATGATGTTCATTTAAAAATTAATCTGAAAAATAAGAAGTTTTAAAAGACCTTTTACGTTTACTAGAAGGAGGAATAACAGACATAGCCTTCTTAATGGATTTAGAAACAAAATCTCTTATGTTAACAGGAACACTCTGAGTATCAGATGTTGATGGAACAGCAACAGGAAATGTAACATTACTAAAGGAAATATCTGCATTAACAAGTTTGTCATGACATTCATTACAAACAACAGCTGGAGGAACAGATACCACAAGTTTACAGCAGATACACTTAACTTTGGTTGATCCAGCACCAGGCAGCGTTTTTCCAGAAGTATCTTCTGACTCAGTGTCAATCTGGGACATCTTGCAATATGTAATAGAAAAAACAACATATAAAGCAAAATTGATAAAATTCCTTAAATGACAGTTTCAGGAATGGGAAAAAATGCCAGTGAACAAGCTTCTAGCAACCAGAAGCAATAAATAATGAGACTTAAATAATGTGGAGACAATAGTGACGCCCATATTTTTCAGCGCCAAAAAAAGACGACCACATTATTTGGCGCCTAAATGCTTTTGGCGCCAAAAATGATGCCGTATCCGGAACGCCAACACTTTTGGCGCAAAAAAACGTCAAAAAATTACGCAACTTCTGGCGACACGTATGACGCCGGAAACAGAAAAAACATTTTTTTGCGCCAAAAAAGTCTGCGCCAAAAATGACGCAATAAAATGAAGCATTTTCAGCCCCCGCGAGCCTAACAGCCCACAGGGAAAAAAAGTCAAATTTTAAGGTAAGAAAATTTTTTATTTATTCATATGCATTATCCCAAATATGAAACTGACTGTCTGAAATAAGGAACGTTGAACATCCTGAGTCAAGGCAAATAAATGTTTAAATACATATATTTAGCACTTTTATATAAAGTGCCCAACCATAGCTTAGAGTGTCACAGAAAAAAAGACTTACTTACCCCCGGACACTCATCTACATGTAGTAGAAAGCCAAACCAGTACTGAAACGAGAATCAGTAGAGGTAATGGTATATATAAGAGTATATCGTCGATCTGAAAAGGGAGGTAAGAGATGAATCTCTACAACCGATAACAGAGAACCTATGAAATAGACCCCGTAGAAGGAGATCACTGCATTCAAATAGGCAATACTCTCCTCACATCCCTCTGACATTCACTGCACGCTGAGAGGAAAACCGGGCTCCAACCTGCTGCGGAGCGCATATCAACGTGGAATCTAGCACAAACTTACTTCACCACCTCCATAGGAGGCAAAGTTTGTAAAACTGATTTGTGGGTGTGGTGAGGGGTGTATTTATAGGCATTTTGAGGTTTGGGAAACTTTGCCCCTCCTGGTAGGAATGTATATCCCATACGTCTCTAGCTCATGGACTCTTGCTAATTACATGAAAGAAACTATTATTATATGCACAATAGTAAGTCAAGTAATGAACTCAAACAGCAGCTTTAGGCTGGCATCAAATTTGAAATATGCTACACAATTTTACCGAAAATAAAAAAGGCAAAAAAAAAAAAAAAAAAAAATGCCATTTATGGCCGAAACTTTCTACGACCGAAATGTCGGTGCATCCCTAGCAAAGCCATATACAGGGAGTGCAGAATTATTAGGCAAGTTGTATTTTTGAGGATTAATTTTATTATTGAACAACAACCATGTTCTCAATGAACCCAAAAAACTCATTAATATCAAAGCTGAATAGTTTTGGAAGTAGTTTTTAGTTTGTTTTTAGTTATAGCTATTTTAGGGGGATATCTGTGTGTGCAGGTGACTATTACTGTGCATAATTATTAGGCAACTTAACAAAAAACAAATATATACCCATTTCAATTATTTATTTTTACCAGTGAAACCAATATAACATCTCAACATTCACAAATATACATTTCTGACATTCAAAAACAAAACAAAAACAAATCAGTGACCAATATAGCCACCTTTCTTTGCAAGGACACTCAAAAGCCTGCCATCCATGGATTCTGTCAGTGTTTTGATCTGTTCACCATCAACATTGCGTGCAGAAGCAACCACAGCCTCCCAGACACTGTTCAGAGAGGTGTACTGTTTTCCCTCCTTG
Source organism: Bombina bombina (assembly GCF_027579735.1). Lineage (NCBI taxonomy): Eukaryota > Metazoa > Chordata > Amphibia > Anura > Bombinatoridae > Bombina > Bombina bombina. The sequence goes on from NC_069508.1 coordinate 102,303,760, forward strand.
TAAATCTCACATTTGATGATGGACCACAGGTTCTCAATGGGGTTCAGATCAGGTGAACAAGGAGGCCGTGTCATTAGATTTTCTTCTTTTATACCCTTTCTTGCCAGCCACGCTGTGGAGTACTTGGACGCGTGTGATGGAGCATTGTCCTGCATGAAAATCATGTTTTTCTTGAAGGATGCAGACTTCTTCCTGTACCACTGCTTGAAGAAGGTGTCTTCCAGAAACTGGCAGAAGGACTGGGAGTTGAGCTTGACTCCATCCTCAACCCGAAAAGGCCCCACAAGCTCATCTTTGATGATACCAGCCCAAACCAGTACTCCACCTCCACCTTGCTGGCGTCTGAGTCGGACTGGAGCTCTCTGCCCTTTACCAATCCAGCCACGGGCCCATCCATCTGGCCCATCAAGACTCACTCTCATTTCATCAGTCCATAAAACCTTAGAAAAATCAGTCTTGAGATATTTCTTGGCCCAGTCTTGACGTTTCAGCTTGTGTGTCTTGTTCAGTGGTGGTCGTCTTTCAGCCTTTCTTACCTTGGCCATGTCTCTGAGTATTGCACACCTTGTGCTTTTGGGCACTCCAGTGATGTTGCAGCTCTGAAATATGGCCAAACTGGTGGCAAGTGGCATCTTGGCAGCTGCACGCTTGACTTTTCTCAGTTCATGGGCAGCTATTTTGCGCCTTGGTTTTTCCACACGCTTCTTGCGACCCTGTTGACTATTTTGAATGAAACGCTTGATTGTTCGATGATCACGCTTCAGAAGCTTTGCAATTTTAAGAGTGCTGCATCCCTCTGCAAGATATCTCACTATTTTTGACTTTTCTGAGCCTGTCAAGTCCTTCTTTTGACCCATTTTGCCAAAGGAAAGGAAGTTGCCTAATAATTATGCACACCTGATATAGGGTGTTGATGTCATTAGACCTTACCCCTTATCATTACAGAGATGCACATCACCTAATATGCTTAATTGGTAGTAGGCTTTCAAGCCTATACAGCTTGGAGTAAGACAACATGCATAAAGAGGATGATGTGGTCAAAATACTCATTTGCCTAATAATTCTGCACACAGTGTATGTCTGCTATTTCTGAACAAAGGGGATCCCAGAGAAACTTTTACAACCATTTGCGCCATGAAAATTCTCCAGTATCTTGGCCAAAAAAACACCATTTTTCTTTCATGTTTCAGACAGAGCATGCAATTTTAAAAACTTTCCAATCTACTTCTATTATCAAAATTGCTTCATTTTACATTCAAACAATTTACATTCACAAGGCAATGTCATTATATATATATATATATATATATATATATATATACACAAACATAATATGGGAACAGTCAAATCATAATATTCCATAAATTAAAAACCAACTCTATGCTTATTACAAAGAAAATATTATAAAGAAAAAATGTTTTCCTTATAATTTTTTTTTATAAATCGGAGTAAAACAAAAATCAAGAAAAAAAAAAAAAAAAAAAAAAGGGAAAATATTTTCCCTTTCTCACCTCACCGCCCCACCAAATACTCCTCTCCCGCTCCTTTCTATATAGTCTCACTGAATTCACCCCTTAAAATAGCATTAAATATATTCAGAATTTCTGAATGGAGAGATATATTGCCTGTGTATATCCATGGGGGACGATTTAATAAAGGCTATCCATTTTGAAAAAAGAAAAAGAAAACTTCTTACCAACTAATTATGTATTAAACAAATAAATTGTTAAATTACCATTTGTATTCTGATTTTAGCTATAAATCTAACAAAGCTAGGTTATTGTTTTGCTTTCCAACTTGAAAAAAAAAAACAGAATTTATGCTTACCTGATAAATTACTTTCTCCAACGGTGTGTCCGGTCCACGGCGTCATCCTTACTTGTGGGATATTCTCTTCCCCAACAGGAAATGGCAAAGAGTCCCAGCAAAGCTGGTCACATGATCCCTCCTAGGCTCCGCCCACCCCAGTCATTCGACCGACGGAAATATATATAGGAGAAATCATATGATACCGTGGTGACTGTAGTTAGAGAAAATAATTCATCAGACCTGATTAAAAAAACCAGGGCGGGCCGTGGACCGGACACACCGTTGGAGAAAGTAATTTATCAGGTAAGCATAAATTCTGTTTTCTCCAACATAGGTGTGTCCGGTCATCCTTACTTGTGGGAACCAATACCAAAGCTTTAGGACACGGATGAAGGGAGGGAGCAAATCAGGTCACCTAAACGGAAGGCACCACAGCTTGCAAAACCTTTCTCCCAAAAATAGCCTCCGAAGAAGCAAAAGTATCAAATTTGTAAAATTTGGCAAAAGTGTGCAGTGAAGACCAAGTCGCTGCCTTACATATCTGGTCAACCAAAGCCTCGTTCTTGAAGGCCCATGTGGAAGCCACAGCCCTAGTGGAGTGAGCTGTGATTCTTTCAGGAGGCTGCCGTCCGGCAGTCTCATAAGCCAATCGGATAATGCTTTTAAGCCAAAAGGAAAGAGAGGTAGAAGTCGCTTTTTGACCTCTCCTTTTACCAGAATAAACAACAAACAAGGAAGATGTTTGTCTGAAATCTTAAGTAGCCTCTAAATAAAATTTTAGAGCACGGACTACTCCAAATTGTGTAACAAACGTTCCTTCTTTGAAACTGGATTCGGACACAAAGAAGGTACAACTATCTCCTGGTTAATATTTTTGTTGAAAACAACTTTCGGAAGAAAACCAGGCTTAGTACGCAAAACCACATTATCTGCATGGGACACCAGATAGGGCGGAGAACACTGCAGAGCAGATAACTCTGAAACTCTTCTAGCAGAAGAAATTGCAACCAAAAACAAAACTTTCCACGATAATAACTTAATATCTACGGAATGTAAGGGTTCAAACGGAACCCCTTGAAGAACTGAAAGAACTAGATTTAGACTCCAGGGAGGAGTCAAAGGTCTGTAAACAGGCTTGATTCTAACCAGAGCCTGAACAAATGCTTGAACATCTGGCACAGCTGCCAGCCTTTTGTGAAGTAAAACAGATAAAGCAGAGATCTGTCCCTTCAGAGAACTTGCAGATAATCCTTTCTCCAAACCTTCTTGTAGAAAGGATAGAATCTTAGGAATTTTTATCTTGTTCCATGGGAATCCTTTAGATTCACACCAACAGATATATTTTTTCCATATTTTATGGTAAATTTTTCTAGTTACAGGCTTTCTAGCCTGAATCAGAGTATCTATTACAGAATCTGAAAACCCACGCTTTGATAAAAATCAAGCGTTCAATCTCCAAGCCGTCAGTTGGAGGGAAACCAGATTCGGATGTTCGAATGGACCTTGAACAAGAAGGTCCTGTCTCAAAGGTAGCTTCCATGGTGGAGCCGATGACATATTCACCAGGTCTGCATACCAAGTCCTGCATGGCCACGCAGGAGCTATCAAGATCACCGAAGCCCTCTCCTGATTGATCCTGGCTACCAGCCTGGGAATGAGAGGAAACGGTGGGAATACATAAGCTAGGTTGAAGGTCCAAGGTGCTACTAGTGCATCTACTAGAGTCGCCTTGGGATCCCTGGATCTGGACCCGTAGCAAGGAACCTTGAAGTTCTGACGAGACGCCATCAGATCCATGTCTGGAATGCCCCATAATTGAGTTATTTGGGCAAAGATTTCCGGATGGAGTTCCCACTCCCCCGGATGAAATGTCTGACGACTCAGAAAATCCGCTTCCCAATTGTCCACTCCTGGGATGTGGATTGCAGACAAGTGGCAGGAGTGATCCTCCGCCCATTGAAATATTTTGGTCACTTCTTCCATCGCCAGGGAACTCCTTGTTCCCCCCTGATGATTGATATATGCAACAGTCGTCATGTTGTCTGATTGAAACCTTATGAATTTGGCCTTTGCTAGTTGAGGCCAAGCTTTGAGAGCATTGAATATCGCTCTCAGTTCCAGAATGTTTATCGGGAGAAGAGATTCTTCCCGAGACCATAGACCCTGAGCTTTCAGGGGTTCCCAGACCGCAACCCAGCCCACCAGGCTGGCGTCGGTCGTGACAATGACCCACTCTGGTCTGCGGAAGCTCATTCCCTGTGACAGATTGTCCAGGGTCAGCCACCAACGGAGTGAATCTCTGGTCTTTTGATCTACTTGAATCGTTGGAGACAAGTCTGTATAATCCCCATTCCACTGTCTGAGCATGCACAGTTGTAATGGTCTTAGATGAATTTGTGCAAAAGGAACTATGTCCATTGCTGCAACCATCAATCCTATTACTTCCATGCACTGCGCTATGGAAGGACGAAGAACAGAATGAAGTACTTGACAAGAGCTTAGAATTTTTGATTTTCTGACCTCTGTCAGAAAAATCCTCATTTCTAAGGAATCTATTATTGTTCCCAAGAAGGGAACTCTTGTTGACGGGGACAGAGAACTTTTTTCTTTGTTCACCTTCCATCCGTGAGATCTGAGAAAGGCTAGGACGATGTCCGTATGAGCCTTTGCTTTTGACAGAGACGACGCTTGAATCAGGATGTCGTCCAAGTAAGGTACTACTGCAATGCCCCTTGGTCTTAGAACCGCTAGAAGGGACCCTAGTACCTTTGTGAAAATTCTCGGAGCAGTGGCTAATCCGAATGGAAGTGCCACAAACTGGTAATGCTTGTCCAGAAAAGCGAACCTTAGGAACTGATGATGTTCCTTGTGGATAGGAATATGTAGGTACGCATCCTTTAAATCCACGGTAGTCATAAATTGATTTTCCTGGATAGTAGGTAGGATCGTTCGAATAGTTTCCATTTTGAACGATGGAACCTTGAGAAATTTGTTTAGGATCTTGAGATCCAAAATTGGTCTGAATGTTCCCTCTTTTTTGGGAACTATGAACAGGTTGGAATAAAAACCCATCCCTTGTTCTCTTATTGGAACTGGATGAATCACTCCCATCTTTAACAGGTCTTCTACACAATGTAAGAATGCCTGTCTTTTTATTTGGTTTGAAGATAATTGAGACCTGTGGAACCTTCCCCTTGGGGGTAGTTCCTTGAATTCCAGGAGATAACCTTGAGAAACTATTTCTAGCGCCCAAGGATCCTGAACATCTCTTGCCCAAGCCTGAGCAAAGAGAGAAAGTCTGCCCCCCACCAGATCCGGTCCCGGATCGGGGGCCATCCCTTCATGCTGTTTTGGTAGCAGTGGTAGGCTTCTTGGCCTGCTTACCCTTGTTCCAGCCTTGCATTGGTCTCCAGGCTGGTTTGGGTTGTGAAGAATTACCCTCTTGCTTAGAGGATGTAGAATTAGAGGCTGGTCCGTTTCTGCGAAAGGGACGAAAATTAGGCTTATTTTTAGCCTAAAAGACCTATCCTGTGGGAGGGCGTGGCCCTTTCCCCCAGTGATGTCTGAAATAATCTCTTTCAAATCGGGTCCAAATAATGTTTTACCTTTGAAAGGAATGTTAAGCAATTTTGTCTTGGAAGACACATCCGCTGACCAAGACTTTAGCCAAAGCGCTCTGCGCGCCACGATAGCAAACCCTGAATTTTTCGCCGCTAATCTAGCTAATTGCAAAGCGGCATCTAAAATAAAAGAGTTAGCCAATTTAAGTGCTTGAACTCTGTCCATAACCTCCTCATACGAAGATTCTTTATTGAGCGACTTTTCTAGTTCCTCGAACCAGAAACACGCTGCCGTAGTGACAGGAACAATGCATGAAATTGGTTGTAGAAGGTAACCTTGCTGAACAAAAATCTTTTTAAGCAAACCCTCTAATTTTTATCCATAGGATCTTTGAAAGCACAACTATCTTCGATAGGAATAGTAGTGCGTTTGTTTAGAGTAGAAACCGCCCCCTCGACCTTGGGGACTGTCTGCCATAAGTCCTTTCTGGGGTCGACTATAGGAAATAAGTTCTTAAATATAGGGGGGGGGACAAAAGGTATGCCGGGCCTTTCCCACTCTTTATTTACTATGTCCGCCACCCGCTTGGGTATAGGAAAAGCGTCGGGGGGCACCGGAACCTCTAGGAACTTGTCCATCTTACATAATTTCTCTGGAATGACCAAATTGTCACAATCATCCAGAGTAGATAATACCTCCTTAAGCAGTGCGCGGAGATGTTCTAATTTAAATTTAAATGTCACAACATCAGGTTCAGCTTGTTGAGAAATTTTTCCTGAATCTGAAATTTCTCCCTCAGACAAAACCTCCCTCATGGCCCCTTCAGATTGGTGTGAGGGTATGTCAGAACAGTTATCATCAGCGTCCTCTTGCTCTTCAGTGTTTAAAACAGAGCAATCGCGCTTTCTCTGATAAGTAGGCATTTTGGATAAAATGTTTGCTATAGAGTTATCCATTACAGCCGTTAATTGTTGCATGGTAATAAGAATTGGCGCACTAGATGTACTAGGGGCCTCTTGTGTGGGCAAAACTGGTGTAGACACAGAAGGGGATGATGTAGTATCATGTTTACTCCCCTCATTTGAGGAATCATCTTGGGCAATATCATTATCTGTGGCATTGCTGTCCCTACTTTGTTTGGACACTATGGCACAATTATCACATAAATTTAAATGGGGAGACACCTTGGCTTTCATACATATAGAACATAGCTTATCTGATGGTACAGACATGTTAAACAGGCTTAAACTTGTCAACAAAGCACAAAAAACGTTTTAAAATAAAACCGTTACTGTCACTTTAAACTTCAAACTGAAAACACTTTATTACTGAATATGTGAAAAAGTATGAAGGAATTGTTCAAAATTCACCAAAATTTCAGAGCTTTAACCCTTAAATTAACGGAACCGGAGCCGTTTTTACATTTAACCCCTATACAGTCCCAGCTATATGCTTTGCTGAGACCCAACCAAGCCCAGAGGGGAATACGATACCAAATGATGCCTTCTATAAGCTTTTTCAGTGATTCTTAGCTCCTCACACATGCATCTGCATGCCTTGCTCTCCAAAAACAACTGCGCATTAGTGGCGCGAAAATGAGGCTCTGTCTATAACTAGAAAAGGCCCCCATCTGAAAAAGGTGTCCAACACAGTGCCTGCCGTTTTTCTAAACAATCCCCAAGATTATAATAACCATTAATAGTTAGAATCTGCAAAATATGCCTAGCAAAGTAATCGTTTTAGCCCAGAAAAATGTCTACCAGTTTTTTAAGCCCTTATGAAGCCCTTTATTCTTTTATTTAACTAAGAAAATGGCTTACCGGTCCCCATAAGGGGAAATGACAGCCTTCCAGCATTACATAGTCTTGTTAGAAATATGGCCAGTCATACCTTAAGCAGAAAAGTCTGCCAACTGTTTCCCCCAGCTGAAGTTACTTCATCTCAACAGTCCTGTGTGGAAACAGCAATCGATTTTAGTAACTTCTGCTAAAATCATCTTCCTCTTACAAACAGAAATCTTCATCTTTTTTCTGTTTCAGAGTAAATAGTACATACCAGCACTATTTTAAAATAACAAACACTTGATTGAAGAATAAAAACTACATTTAAACACCAAAAAACTCTTAACCATCTCCGTGGAGATGTTGCCTGTGCAACGGCAAAGAGAATGACTGGGGTGGGCGGAGCCTAGGAGGGATCATGTGACCAGCTTTGCTGGGACTCTTTGCCATTTCCTGTTGGGGAAGAGAATATCCCACAAGTAAGGATGACGCCGTGGACCGGACACACCTATGTTGGAGAAAATATACCTTCCACAGAGAATAGCACAATTTATAAACTGCAAACTAACATTTTCTTTGCTTAAAGGAATATGAAACGCAATTTTTTTTTTCTTTTATGATTCATATAGAGCAAATTTTTCTTTGTTCACTTGGTATCTTTATTTGAAAAGCAGGAAGCTAATCTTAGGAGCCAGCCCATTTTTGGCACCTGGGTAGTGAGTATTGCACACCTTGTGCTTTTGGGCACTCCAGTGATGTTGCAGCTCTGAAATATGGCCAAACTGGTGGCAAGTGGCATCTTGGCAGCTGCACGCTTGACTTTTCTCAGTTCATGGGCAGTTATTTTGCGCCTTGCTTTTTCCACATGCTTCTTGCGACCCTGTTGACTATTTTGAATGAAACGCTTGATTGTTCGATGATCACGCTTCAGAAGGTTTGCAATTTTAAGAGTGCTGCATCCCTCTGCAAGATATCTCACTATTTTTGACTTTTCTGAGCCTGTCAAGTCCTTCTTTTGACCCATTTTGCCAAAGGAAAGGAAGTTGCCTAATAATTATGCACACCTGATATAGGGTGTTGATGTCATTAGACCACACCCCTTCTCATTACAGAGATGCACATCACCTAATATGCTTAATTGGTAGTAGGCTTTCGAGCCTATACAGCTTGGAGTAAGACAACATGCATAAAGAGGATGATGTGGTCAAAATACTCATTTGCCTAATAATTCTGCACTCCCTGTATACAGATATGATATATTTATATGGGATAGTAATAGATATGAAACCACATCTGATTGCTGATCTCAAGGTATGTATGTGATATTAAGATGATAACCAAGTTATTAATTAGATCCATGCTAAAAAGTATTAAAATCCTTTTAAATGTATAAGAATTACTTTGTATTATGAGAAATATATCATATCTAGCCTTGAAATGCTCAGGATGGCTAGACAGGGTTTTACACTCCAGATTTATAAGTCAGTCATTATAGTGAACTCTTTCAGAACTGTACATAAACTGGTTATTGTGATTAAATCCCTGGTAGTTATAAATTAAGCATAGTATGTTGGTAATCCATATTAAACATTGAACTAGAGTTATTGGTTAATAACAGAAGATTCTGGTATTTTATTGTGATATTTTAATGCGATTATTGTGAGTAAGGTAAATTGTAAAAATATATTTTAATGATCTTTGTATAGAATATTATAACAGCATAAGTGGTATCATTTGATTCATAATCTGGTTTCTATAAATATAATTCAATGTGTTTATAACTAACTTATCGTAAAGAATTTAGGAATAAATATTGATATTGTTTCGTTTATGCATTTTAATTGGGGTTTATTTTAAAGAATAATTATTAAATAAATTGTACTAAAACCCGGCTATATACTGACAGGCCCATGATACCCAAATGTTGAAACACTTAAAAGTGATGCAGCATAGCTATAAAATGCGGACTATAAAATATCACCTGAACATCTCTAGGTAAAAAAGAAAGATATTTTACCTCAAAATGTCCTCAGTATTCAAACCCCATTGCAAAGGACTTTAAGCAGCAAATAAGTATGTCTGTCCCGGGACAGGCAAGGGAGTGAGCTTCGTGCACACTTATGTTATTTCCCTATTCAATTAAGGAAGTTTACTATGAAATCTCATGAGAGTTAAGTGAAATCTCATGAGAACACAGTAAGAGAGTTCATGACCTCAGCACTGCTGATGCCGATTGGCTGCAGTTCATTTCTTCATTTTTTTCTTTTTTTACCTGCAGCTGGACAGCAGCTGAGTATAACTTTCTACACAGAACTTACTCTGTTGAGCTGAGCAAATTGTGAGGTAAAATATCTTCCTTTTTTACATAGAGATGCTCAGGTGATATTTTCCTGTCAGCTTTTAACAGTTATACTGCATCAGTTTCAAGTGATTTAGCATATGAGTATTATGTCCCTTTAAAGCCAGATTTTAATTGTTGACAACCATTTCTTAGGTGGCGTACTTGGAGATATGCAAAAAAAAGTCATAATTCAAAACATTATATTATTGCTTTAAATCTTCAAATTACTTAAAAGGGACAGTAAACACCAAAAAGTTATTGTTTAAAAAGATAGATATTCCCTTTATTTACCATTCCCCAGTTTTGCATAACCAACACTGTTATAGAAATATACTTTTTACCTCCGTGATTACTGTGTATCTAAGCTCCTGCAGACTGCCTCCTTATCTCAGATCTTTTGACAGATTTGCATATCAGGCAATTGGTACTGACTCTTAAATAACTCCAAGGGTGTGCAAACAATGTTATCTACATGGCACACATGAACTAACACCCTCTAGCTGTGGGAAACCCTGTCAAATGCATTCAGATAAGAGGCAGCCTTAAAGGGCTTATAAATTAGCATATGAGCCTGTCTAGGCTTAGCTTTTAACTAAGAATACCAAGAGAACAAAGCAAATTTAATGATAATAGTAAAATGGAAATCTGAATCATGAAAGTTTAATTTTGACTTTACTGTCCCTTTAACATAAAATTCATCCTTTTCTAACAATTGAAATACATACTCAAGCCCATTCCTCTTCCATCTCTTGAAAAGTTTATAGTTGATTCCCTTAGTAACTTCTGAATTGCCATAATTTAATTTACACATCTTACACCAGGCAATAACTGGATTTCTAAAAGTATACATCTTCCTGATCTCTTTGGGAAGACTTTTTTCCGGATTATGTAAAATAGCTTTTAAAGATAATTGAAGCAAGTATATTCTTCTCTATCTAGATAAGAGAGTAGTAACCAACCTATAAGATCCAATCTATAGCTATCTAATCTAATCAATATACCATTTTATGGATGGAAAACTAAGACCAGCAAATACTTTTTTTTTTATAAAAAGGATAAATTTAGGTTTCTTTTTGCCCCATATAAAGTCTCTGAATAGTCTATTTAATTAGATCAAATCCTTATATTTTATAATCAATGGTATGTTTTGCATAATATACAATAATTTAGGAAAAATAATCATTTTAATATTTACTTTTACAGTCAGAGAGAGAGGTAAGTGGGCCCAATGCCTAAGATCTTCTTTGAACCTTGGCCAGAGTACTTTAAAATTTAAATCATACCATTCATCAGGACAAACACTAATTTTGATTCCCAGGTATTTCATTGACTCCTTTACATCTTTAAAGGGTACGTTGAAAGTGTAATAGATTTTACTAACCTATAAGATTTAATGTTTTAGAAAATGTATGTTGCAACCTGTAAATTAATTAACATTTTCCAAAATCTGTGATAACCTGGGAATATTCTTTTGATAACCCTGCATAAATATAAATAAACTGTCTGCATAAAGAGCTTTATGCAGTTCCTTCTTACCTAATAATATACCTATATAATATATATATATATATATATATATAATAATACATAATATGTTTCCTTAACATACAGGCCAAAGGTTCAATATAAAGATTGAATAATAATGGCGAGAAGGGGCACCCCTGTCTTGTTAATTTTATGCAAGACGACGTATCCCCATTAATTATTAAAGCAAATAATGGGTTATTATAAAGTAGCTTAATATATTAGACAAACTGATCTTTAAAGCCAAATTTTACTAAGACTGTAAATAAATTATTCAACTTTATAGAATCAAATACCTTTGGATATAATCGCCTTGTCTATACAATTGTTAATATCCTTTGATCTTTCCAAAAATAATCCAAAATATGTAGTACCTTTCTAAATTTGGAAAATGAGGACCTACCATTCATGAACACAGTCTGATCAGGGTGAATTAAAGGGACAGTATACACTAATTTTCATATAACTGAATTTAATAGACACTACTATAAAGAAGAAAATGCAAAGATACTAATATAAAAATACAGTATAAAGCTTTTAAAAACTTCCTTAGAAGCTCCCAATTTAGCACTGTTGATGAGATTAGATTGGGACACCCACTGAATGGGGCTGGTGAAACAGGCAGACACGCCCCCTGATTATAAAAAGACAGATTAGACAAACAGGAGTCTGTATAAATCTGTATACATCTAAAAGATTGGGGCTTGGTTAGGAGTCTGAAAATCAGCACAATATTATTTAAAAATAAGCAAAACTATACATTTTTACAAAAACACCCCAGATGGGCTATATAAATGGATAATCTACAAAACATTTATGCAAAGAAAAATCTAGTGTACATTGTCCCTTTAAGTCTGGGAGAATCTTCTAAGTCTTAATGCTATTATACTGGCTAGAATTTTATAGTCTATGTTAAATAAGGAGATCAGGCGATATGAATCTTAGTTTTCTGGATCACTTTCTTCCTTTGGAATTAAAACAACAAATGATCTAGTAAAATAACTGGGTCTCTCTTTACTTTCCATATGGTATTCATTAAAGGGACAGTCAAGTCCAAAAAAAAAAACTTTCATGTTTTAAATAGGGCATGCAATTTAAACAACTTCCCAATTTACTTTTATCACCAATTTTGCTTTGTTCTCTTGGTATTCTTAGTTAAAAGCTAAAACTAGGAGGTTCATATGCTAATTTCTTAGACCTTGAAGACTGCCTCTAATCTTAATACATTTTGACCACTAGAGGGAATTAGTTCACGTTTCATATAGCTAACATTGCATGCACGTAAAGTGACCTAGGACTGAGCACTGATTGGCTAAACTGCATGTCTGTCAAAAGAACTGAAATAAGGGGGCAGTCAGCAGAAGCTTAGATACAAGATAATTACAGAGGTAAAATGTGTATTATTATAACAGTGTTGGTTATGCAAAACTGGGGAATGGGTAATAAAGGGATTATCTTTTATTTTTAAACAACAAAAATTCTGGTGTTGACTGTCCCTTTAAATCATTCTTTTAAAGTGGATATTTTCTGATAAAATTTTATAATATTTGTCTGGTAAATAATCCGGACCTAGTGATTTATTAAGAGATGCCATTTTAATTTCTAGTGTGTAACGCCTTATTAGGGAGATGGGACCGATCGCCGTCTTATGCTCTATCACAGTGAATACAAAATGTTAAGGCGTGAATATAGTGCTTGTTACCATATTAAATGAAGTACGTTTCCTCACTTATCAAAATTCAAAATTAACAGGTGATAGTTACTTAGAAGTAACAACAAATCCATTTCCGTTTATGTGACGTCACTACTTGATCATGATTGGCCAGTCATTGTAAAGGGATCGTACATCATGCCCATGACGTCATCACGTGGCCGTGACTGGCCAATGAGATGGTGGTGCCACGAATGTGTATTGTTGCTAAGATACCAAACTGAACACCACTGGGTTAACGCTATTAGTAATGACACATACATGGCTATCAAATCATGCCGTATTGAAGGAGGGGAAAGGTGGAGGGACGAACCCATCTATTAAGTACCCAAGCGTGAAATAATTTAATAGTAAACAGTGTTACTAGTGAAAAGTGTATATTCCAAGATAAGACAGTATTCCTGTGGAGGGTGCGGAAACATCCACTAGGTGAACCAATGTCTATATATGAATGTTAAATAACAAACTAACTATTGTGTACTTGAGTGTAATAATATTAATCATATTGGTTACTATATCACATCTAATCTACTCGTCTATTATTGTTTAATATTATAATAGTGTGTATTGAGAAAAGTGTGTGGAAGTGATTTACTAAATTAGTGTTAGTGTGTGGTTTATCGTAGCGTTTATGCGAAGGATTATAGTGATAAATTGCATGTGAGGAATGTGTGCTAATGGGGGTAATTGATATAAATTAACTACAATCATAAAACATATACAAAAAAAAGCTTATAAACAAAAAAGCTACAGTAACTATTCGCAGTGCATATCATATGCTGGTATGTAAGACAAGGTACAATACAAATCTTGTGATATATATGATATGAAATACATCATAGTGGGAAAAAAAGCCACTAAGGGTACCGTCAAATGTGACTCATACCGCTGCTATGTGACAATAATAAATAATGTGACTACAATGTAATATTATATGAGACAATCTGGTACAATACAATATAATACAACATGATCAGTAAAAGAACTCTGTTGAGGATACAGTCAAGAGTAACTTAAATAACTGCTATGAAATATCACATAATATATGTTTTTATATTTATGATTTCACCTGTGGCATTGCATTTGACAAATTTTCTACCATGAGTAACATAGTTACACATATGGCATCCAGCTTTATTGCATCTGAATGATCCAACTTTCCCCTAGCAAATTGTCAACCTTCTCTGATGTGCATTGTGAACATTCTTTTTAGATATCACAACTTTGCTTGGGGCTAATTTGTGCTTCAAAGTCGGTGCACGTCTAAATACTACTCTCGGATTATAGATGATTAAATATTTATCTTCAAGGGTTCCAAAGACCCTGCAACCTAATTTGTGAATAGTCTCAACAATAATAAGATGGGTTTGTCCATTACACATAATATATAGCTTGACAAAATTGAATATTTGGATGTTCTCTTGTAGTGGGATGCTGATGAGGGTGTGCTGTCTTCCACCTATAGCAATCACTTTCTGCATTTTTCAAATAACCACCTCAATAGTTAGAAGACTAACATACCTTACAGCCAGTTTAGACGGATCCAGAGAAATTGTAGTACAATTGAGCTATATGACAGTCAATCTAAAATCTTTCAAGACAGATTTAGGAAAAAAGGATACCCGTGAAATTTCATCTAGGATAGCTACCTGAAGGCCAGATATTTATTGTGGAATTGTGGAACCCTCTGATTAATAAGAGGGTGAACATAAGAATGTTAAATCACATAACCCTGTTTTTATTACTCAATTTAATTCTTAACATAAATGTATCAGAAAAATACTGATTATTCATTGGCCTATTGTTCTAAAGGATCCCTACTTCAAGGGGGATTTGGAGTGCAATCCGAGAGTAGTATTTAGACGTGCACCGACTTTGAAGCAAAAATTAGCCCTAAGCAAAGTCGTGATATATAAAAAGAATGCTCACAATGCACATCAGAGAAACTTAACAACTAGTCAGGGGAAAGTTGTATCATTCAGATGCAATAAAGCTAGATGCCAATGCCATGTGTGTAACTATGTCACTTATGGTGGTAAATTTGTCAAATGCAATGCCACAGGTGAAATCATCGATATAAAAACATATATTGACTGCAGTACTGAATATGTAATTTACGTTCTCACCTGCGAATGTGGTTTGCAATATTTGGGTCGCACCTCTAAGAAGGTGAGCACCAGATGGAGAGAACATTTGAGAAATTTGAATAAGTGTTCTACAAAGCACAGTGCCTCAAGAAACAGTACCATCAAGCATAATAAAAAACAACAATACATTTAGGATCACTCCTCTGGAAAGTATCCCTTGTTCTACTAGGTCTAATAGGTACGCTTGTTTGCGCCAGAGGGAAACATATTGGATATATTGATTCCAATCTCTGTTCCCATCTGGCTTAAACAAAGTTTTGGACCTAGCTGCATTTCAGATGATGTATTTGACCTTAGATATTATTCACATGAAAATGTGTAGTTCATTGTATGATACTGTATTGTATCACATATTTCATAGCAGTTATTTAAGTTACTCTTGACAGTATCCTCAGAGTTCTTTTACTGATCATGTTGTATTATATTGTATTGTACCAGATTGTCTCATATACTATATCATATTATATTACATAGTAGTCACATGATTTATTATTAAGTCATATAGCAGCAGTATGAGTCACATTTGACTACCCTTAGTAGAAGGCTTTTATTCCCACTATGATGTATTTCACATCATATATATCACAATAATTGTATTGTACCTTGTCTTACATACCAGCATATGATATGCACTGCTAATAGTTAGCTTTTATGTTTAAAAGCTTTTTTGTTTATGTTTTATGATTGTAGTTCATTTATATCAATGACCCCCATTAGTACACATTCCAGATTCCTCACATACAACTTATCACTATAATTCTTCACACAAACACTACGATAAACCACACACTATTTTAATAAATCAATTCCACACACTTTTCTCAATACACACTGTTATAATATTAAACAATAGTAGACAAGTAGATTAGATGTGATATAGTAACCACTATGATTAATATTATTTAACAGTCATATATAGACATTGGTGACCTTGTGGATGTTTCCCCACCCTTCACAGGAATACTGTCTTATCTTGGAATATACACTATTCACAAGTAACACTGTTTACTACCAAATTATTATTTCACGCTTTGGTACTTAATAGATGGGTTCCTCCCTCTGCCTTTCCCCTCCTTCAATAAAGCATGATTTAATCGCCATGTATTTGTCATTACTATTAGCGTTAACCCAGTGGTGGTCAGTTTGGCAACAGTACACATTCGGGGCATTGGCAAGTCACAGACACGTGATGACGTCACGGGCGTGATGTACAATACCTTCACACATGACTGGCCAATCATGATCAGGCAGTGACGTCACATATAGGGAAATGGATTTGCCGTTACTTGTAAATAACTATCACCTGTCAATTTTGAGTTTTGATAAGGAAACATACTTCATTTAATATGGTAACAAGCACTATATTCACGCCTCAACATTTTGTGTTCACTATGATAGAGTATAAAACGAGGAGTCACATATTTACGAGTTACACTTCTATGTTGGTGATGAGATTTGGACTTCTAATGGGAAATCCTGCTACTAAGCGGGGGCTGCTGATATATATATATATATATATATATATATATATATATATAAATTAGGATGTGAATAGTATACTTATTGCTTATTTGGATAGTATATGTTTAGATGATATGAAACAGAGAATGCTATTATCATATCATTATTTGAGTATTTCACTTGTGATATATGTCTATGTTAAACATTGTACCAACATTATTTAAACAATGATAAATAGGCTCATTGCTGGGCGGAGTTTATTTTTGACTGGCTTCACTTCATTTTAAAAGGTTCTGAATGTTGTAAGGTGCTTTATGCCCGATGAAACGCGTTGCATATAGGGGCAAATTGTCTATGCCCCTTTCACTTATTGCTTGACGTTTTTATTGTGGTTTTAATAAATCGTTTTTAGCTGAAGCAAAGTGAAAGCACCTTTTATTGTTTGCCCATTGGAACATTACTTTTGGGTGTACTGAGTTCCCTGCATCGGATCCAGTTCACTTCCGTGAAGCCAGGAGAGGGTTAGCTGATACACCTCGAGATATCAGCCTGCTACTACCAGCACACAAGGGTGCTTTTGCCATATGCGAGTACCCATTTGGTTACTATTTATGTGTATTCACTCGTCGTTCTGCTGATCTACACGAGGCGCCCTCTGTTCTGTGTTTTTCTTATATTATTATGAATATATATTTTAACCTTTATCTGAGATTGCCTCTATTGTAATTAGATCCTTTATTCTGTTTAATTAAATTTGCCAGAAATGTGCCTGTTTTCTCTACAAATCTATAACAGCGGGCATTATTCCTCAAACATTCACTAGATATTCTCTGCAAATTAAAATGTTTCTCTTTTCATTCTGGATAGAGATAGATAGATATATATATATCCCAATTCCTCCTGTTAGGTAAACTCAGGTATGCATTATAAGCATTGAGGATACAATTGGCCAATTGTATCTAGCATTAAAGGGATAGAAAAATCTAAATTAAACTTGAATGATTCAGAAAGTGAATGTAATTTAAAGACACTTAAATTTACTTCTATTTTAAAATGTGCTTCGTTCTCTTGGTATTTCTTGTTGAAAAAGTAAACACATATCCTACACTAGGGCGCAGCTAGCTGCTGATTGGTGCCTACAAACTTGTCTCTTGTGATTGGCTAACTAGATGTGTTCAGATAGCTGGAAAATTGTATGTTCTATCCAAATCATGAAATACATTTTTGGGGTTGTCTGTCCCTTTAAGTCTTTTTTTTTTTTTTTTTTCCATTTTTGATAAGATTTGCTTTGATCTCTTTTAGTAACACTGCTTTAGAAACCTCCCAGAATATTCCAACCTTATTCGTTTAATCTTTAATAAAATCCACATATTGTTTCCATTTATTATTAGGCCAATTTTTAAACTTTATATTAGAAATTAGATAGCTGTGGAATGAAAACACGGGAATTTGCATGCTGTAGTTCGGTTAGTAAGAGCATGATCAGATAGGAAGACAGATTTAATATCCGCGACTAACCCTTGCCCTTATAGTCTCTCCTAGAGAATGATCTATAAGACTTAGATTCACATGAATACCCTTTTACATATGGATTTTGAGTTCTCCAAATATCTTAAGTTCAGCATATTCTTAAATGATTTTAAACGAAACTACCTCTCTCTTGTATGGCCGCATATTTACTTTCTTTTTGTCTATTGGGATTTGTGAATTAAGGTTGAAATCACCTGCCACTATAAAAGGGACAGTCTACACTAAAATTGTTATTGTTTAAAAGGATAGATAACGCCTTTACCACCCATTACCAAGCTTTGCACAACCAACATCGTTATATTAATATACTTTAGAACATTTAAACCTCTAAATGTCTGCCTGTTTCTAAGCCATTACAGACAGTCTCTTATCACATGCTTTTTTATTTGTTTTTTCACAACAGGAGAGTGCTAGTTCATGTGAGCCATATAGATTAGGAGTTATTTAAAAGGGACAGTATACACCAATTTTCATATAACTGCATGTAACAGACACTACTATAAAGAATAATATGCACAGATGCCGATCTAAAAATCCGGTATAAAACCTTTTAAAAACTTACTTAGAAGCTCCCAGTTTAGCACTTTTGATTAGGTTAAAAAAAAGATTATAGCCTGATGAAACAGCCCACAGGAGGCTGAGAAACGCGTTGCTTGGTTAATAAAGTATTTTAATTTTTATCTATACACTTGCTGTTGTGATATATCACATTTTGTGAATACTGCACCATTTTCTCGTTGGTTGCTGTGGATTGCCCAGTGTCTATAGTCTACTGGGCGACGGTTTGGTCCCAGTTTGCCGAGATTGCACCTGCAGGTGCTTGATATCCTGTAAGTATAATCTTATGGTTACACTTTCCCTTGTTTAAATGATATTGGGCCATGTTGGTTTGCCTCTCCTGCTCTCCTAGGCACAAGACCATAGGCCTTCCTAAAGAACTCTGATTGTATCTACGCTGAGGATAATCGGTGAGCTGGACTACTGTGAAGCTCCAGCCTGCTACACTAGCACCGTTGGGTGCTTTCTGTTTGTGAGTATCCACATCTACCTGTATATCTATATACACATGTTTTGGTGGTACTAGGCCATGGTGGCGCCTCTGTTTTTTTAACCTATTCCAGATTATGAATACCAGGATAGCCGTCCTTTGACAGAGTGCTGCCTCTTCATTGGGATCATCTTGTTGATTGGTTTTATGGACTTTATTTCTTTCACTGTGGTTTTTTTCTTTTTTTTTTTACATTGTTATTTATATGTTTTTATATTGTGCTGCATGTTATGATTTTGTGCTGCATTTTTTATCTATGTATGCAGATTAGCATTTTCAATTGTATTAGTCTGTTTACTGGTTCTGGTTACTAAGGAGGCGCCCCCTAAGGGTGTGGTGTGTGTTGTGCGCACCACTCTCTATTATTCCTTTGATTAGGTTGACTGGAACACCCAGTGAAAGCAGACACTCCCTCCTCCTCTGCATATGAAAAGACTTTACACAAACAGGAGAAAGCTGGAGTAGGTATATATCAGTATTCTCCTAAAACTTTGGGGCTTGGTTTGGAGTCTGAAAATCAGCACAATGTTATTTAAAAATAAGCAAAACTATACGTTTTTACAAAAAAAAAAAAAAAAAAAAAAAAAACTTGTATGGGCTATATAAATGGATCATCTACAAAACATTTATGCAAAGATAAATCTAGTGTATAATGAAAAAAATAAAGGCCCAATAGGGGAACAGGTGGGCGGAGAGAGAAGAGAAAAAGGAAAAATAAAAACACACAAGCAGATAAAACCCACAAAAATGTCAACTGTTACTGAAAAATGGCTCAGAACAGTACATTTTTATAATTGGATATGTAGCAGCTATAGAAGATTATACTTCCAGGCTTATTATTGTCTGGTACCACATAACTCTTTCATAAATAATTTGTTTCCACTATACAGGTGGCCCTCGTTTTACAACGGTTCAATTTACACCGTTTCAGAATAACAACCTTTTTTTCCAGTCATGTGACTGCTATTGAAAAGCATTGAGAAGCAGTGCATTTATTAAAATAGCCACTAGGTGGAGCTGCCCGCTTGTGTTGCAGCAAAGACAAGCAAGCTGAAATTAGATCAGTTTAACCAGACCTGAGCTATCGAGCAGATTTCAAAGGAACAAGATCTTCCTGTTTATAACTCAGTCCAGATTGGAATGCTTAGAAAGAACTGTTTGCAAAAAATGCAAGTGAAGTCTGTGTTGTGTGATTATCTTATTAGGTTTATAATGCTGTTTAGCAAATGTTTTTGTTCATTTAAGTTAGTTTAATTATATATTCTGTGTTGTGTGATTATCTTATTAGGTTTATAATGCTGTTTAGCAAATGTTTTTGTTCATTTAAGTTAGTTTAATTATATATTCTGGGTTGTGTGATTATTTTATTAAGTTTATAATGCTGTCTAGCATTTAAAGTCTTCATTTCAAAGCTTTAAAAATAATGTATTAGGTGTTACTTATGACAATTTTGAGAGGGGCCTGGAACCTATCTCCCTCACTTCCCATTGACTTACATTATAAACTGGGTTTCAATTTACAACGGTTTCGATTTACAACCATTCCTTCTGAAACCTAACCCCGGCGTAAACTGAGGGCTACCTGTATTGTTTATCATTTGCCATTTATTTTTAAATTGTTGCCTTAATCTTATCTGGATATATCAGCCTGGCATCTAGACCCTTCTTGATTCAACTTGTGCAAAATAGAGACATTTAATTTCTTTTATTAGAAGTCTCTAAAGAAATATTCTGAAATATTAACAGTTTATGTTCAACCTTGACCACATCCTGTTTCCTATAACATTTTAATATCTCCACTTTAGCTTGAAACTTCATTAGTTTTGCAACCATTGGTTTCTTAATTACAGATCTATCTGACATTATTTTTTCAGTTACAACTCTATGTGTTCTTTGTACTTTAAAGGGACAGTCTACACCAGAATTATTATTGTTCAAAAAGATAGATAATCCCTTTATTACCCATTCCCTAGTTTTGCATAACCAACACAGTTATATAAATACACTTTTTATTTCTGTGATTATCTTGTATCTAAGCCTCTGCAAACTGCCCCCTTATTTCAGTTCTTTTGACAGACATCCATTTTAGCCAATCAGAGCTGGCTTACTGGAACTCCACGTGCATGAGTACAGTGTTATCTATATGACACACATGAACTAACACCCTCTAGTGGTGAAAAACTGTCAAAATGCCTTCAAAGGCTTATAAATTAGCATATGAACCTCCTAGGTTTAGCTTTCAACAATGAATACCAAGAAAACAAAGCAAAATTGGTGATAAAAGTAAATTGCAAAATTGTTTAACATGACATTCTCTATCTGAATCATGAAAGTTTATTTTGGACTAGACTGTCCCTTTAACCATTTTTATATCCTCAGTGACGTCATATTGACTATCTTAGGTAAATCTACTGATGCAAAGTGGATTAGGTCTCTATATTTATTGGTTTCTGGTACACCAATTATTCTAATATTGTTATAGCGAGACCGGTCCCCTAGATCCTCCATTTTTTCTTGACGCTTTTTGGATTTGGTTTTTATATTGTTTTGTTTTTCAAAATGAGCATTGAACCTGTTTTCTACTTCTGATATTCTTGACTCAACCTCTCCAATTCTGGCTAAAAATTTAATAAATTAGATAAACTAGATAGAACTTTTCTGTCCTGATCAAATTGTGGTAGCATCAAATCTATTTTTAATAATTAATTGTGCATCCAAATCAAATTACTTATTACAGGATTAGCTTCTTCACCAATACTATCCTTCAAGTTAGAAATGTTAGATTTATTGTTATTCTTTTTTACTTTATTTTTCAAAGGCATTACATGAGATCTTACTTTTGAGAGAGTAACAAACCTCTATATGAAAAAGAGTGTGTTAAATAATTCAGTCAGTGGATATCGAAAAAAAACACACAAATGTCTATGCTTTTTTACGCCCTCTTTTCTGCTTTTTCTCCCCCCCCTTCTACAAATATAAAATTCTGTGAATGCGGTTAATTACATCTGTGCTTAAAGGGCCATGATACCCAAATGTTGAAACACTTGAAAGTGATGCAGCATAGTTGTAAAAAGCTGACTAGAAAATATCACCTGAACATCTCTATGTAAAAAACAAAGATATTTTACCTCAAAATGTCCTAAGTATTCAAACCCTATTGCAAAGGACTTTAAGCAGCAAATCAGTATGTCTGTCCCGGGACAGGCAAGGGAGTGAGCTTCGTGCACACTCATATTTCCCTATTCAGTTTAAGGAAATTAACTATGAAATCTAATGAGATCACAGTAAAAGAGTTCATTACCTCAGCACTGCTGATTGGCGGCTGTTCATTTCTTCATTTTTTTTTACCTGCAGCTGGACAGCAGCTGAAGTATAACTTTTTACATAGAACTTACTCTGCTGAGCTGAGGAAATTGTGAGGTAAAATATCTTCCTTTTTTACATGCTCAGGTGATATTTTCCTGTCAGCTTTTTAAAGTTATACTGCATCAGTTTCAAGTGATTTAGCATATGAGTATTATGTCCCTTTAAGTTAGTTATACTTCTAGGACCCCTAAATTAGAGGAATGCAAATAAATAAATTTAATAAAATAAAAAAAATGAACGGAGGAAAGATAAATATATCTTATGTGCCTCCTGTAACTTCCAATATCACCTTCAATCAATCAAAGACACTGGTTTTCAAACCTGTCTTCCGGCCTCCCCAACAGGCCAGGTTTTCAGGATTACCTTGGATGAGAGCAGGTAAAATAACTATGTTTACTAATCAGCTGATTATTTTACCTGTTCTCTAGTTCAGACATCCTCAAAATGTGGCCTGTTAGGGAGGTCTGATGACAGGTTTAAAAACCAGTGTTCTCTGACCCCAACTATCCACCATAATATTTAAAGTCAGTCTTTCTTATATTTCCCAAAAATGAAACTTCTTTATGGTAGCATCTAGGTTTTGATTAAGCTTAAAAGGGAGTCTACATTAAAAAATTGTTATTGTTTAAAAAGATAATGCCTTAACTATCCATTTCCCAAGCTTTGCACAATCAACATTGTTATATTAATATACTTTATAACATTTAAACCTCTAAATTTCTGCCTGTTTCAAAGGCTCTATTGACAGCCTCTTAATCACATGCTTTTGTATTTGCTTTTTACAACAGGAGACTGCTAGTTCATGTGTGCCATACAGATAACAATGTGTTCAGACAGAGTTAGCAAAACACAGTACTAACAGCAAGTCAACAGATAATAAATGCAAAGTCATGTGATCAGGGGGCTGTCAGAAGATGCTTAGATACAAGGCAATCACAGAGGTAAAAAGTATATTAAAGGGACATTATACACTCATTTTTTTCTTTGCATAAATCTTTTGTAGATGATCTATTTATATAGCCCATAAAGTTTATTTTTAATTTTTTTTATAGTTTTGCTTATTTTTAAATATCATTGCTCTGACTCCTAACTAAACCCCAAAGTTTTTAGCAGAATACTGAGGTATTCCTCATTCAGCTTGCTCCTGTTTGTGTAAAGAGTCTTTTATATGCAGTGGAAGGGGGAGTGTCTTATCTCCCACTTGCAGTGAGCGTTCCAGCTACATTTTCAACAGAGCTAAGATGGGAGCTTCTAAATAAGTTTTTAAACAGTTTTATACTGGATTTTTAGATCAGTATCTGTGCATCTTATTCTTTATAGTAGTGTCTATTACATGCAGTTATATGAAAATTGGTGTATACTGCCCCTTTAATATAACTGTGTTGGTTATGCAAATCTCGGTAATGGGTAAAGTGATTATCTATCTTTTAAAACAATAAAAATTATATTGTAGACTGTCCCTTTAAACTTGCCTATATGAATATTCTATACTATGTATGCTGCTCTCAAATCATCCTAAATAGAATTAAATTGACGAAAATACTTCAGCAGCACAGAACTAATTTCCTAGAAACCAAAATACATACCAAGATAGAAATTCCTAGAAATTAATCTCAATAGATATCTATTTATCAGTTAGATCAGATTATCTAGGCAGACCAATAATAAAATGATATCTATATAGTAGAGACTTCACTTATATTTCTATCAAACTCTCCTCCTGCAGATATATGTTTGTATTATCTATGCTTATTTACTAAGGAAGATAATTAGGACAGCAAATTAAATTAGTTAAAAGTAAAGAATATGCACAAATATATCAGTTCAGAGAAAAAAATGGTATATAAGGATAACTAATCAGAAATTCTATACAACTATTTAAAGGGCCATAATACCCAAATGTTTAAACACTTGAAAGTGATGCAGCATAGCTGTAAAAAGCTGACTAGAAAATATCTCCTGAACATCTCTATGTAAAAAAGAAAGATATTTTACCTCAAAAGTTCCTCAGTAGCCACATCCCATTGTAAAGGATTTCTAAGCAGCATTTTAGTGTGTCTGTCCTGGGACAGCTGAAAGGATGAGCCTTGTGAACTCTCATAGTATTTCACCAATCAGGTAAAGGAAGCTTACTATGAAATCTCATGAGAGTTAAGTCAAATCTCATGAGATCACAGTAAGAGTTCATGACCTCAGCACTGCTGATGCTGATTGGCTGCTGTTCATTTCTTCATTTTTTTTATTTTTACCTGCAGCTGGGAGCAGGTGAATTATAACTTTTTACACAGAACTTACTCTGCTGAGCTGAGGAAATTGTGAGGTAAAATATCTTCCTTTTTTACATATAGATGCTCAGGTGATATTTTCCTGTCAGCTTTTTACAGTTATACTGCATCAGTTTCAAGTGATTTAGCATATGAGTATTATGTCCCTTTAAATCCACTTTAAAGGGACAGTCTACTCCAGAATTTTTATTGTTTAAAAAGATGGATAATCTCTTTATTACACATTCCCCAGTTTTGCATAACCAACACGGTTATATTAATATAATTTTTACCTCTGTGATTACCTTGTATCTAAGCCTCTGCAGACTGCCTCCTTATTTTAGTTCTTTTGACAGATATGCATTTTAGCCAATCAGTGCTGACTCCTAGGTAACTCCACGTACATGAGCACATTGTTTTCTATATGGCACACATGAACGCCCTCTAGCTTTGAAAAACTGTCAAAATGCCCTGAAATAAGAGGCGGCCTAGGTTTAGCTTTCAACTAAGAATACCAAGAGAACAAAGAACATTTGATGATAAAAGTAAATTGGAAAGTTGTTTAAAATTATATGCCGTATCTGAATCATGGAAGTTTCATTTTGACTAGACTGTCCTTTTAAGACAAATTTTGTTCTCAACTAGAATGGGGATAGGTAGGATACATATTTAGACAGGTATATAGAGTCAGAAAAACAAAAGTAAAGCTGAACATTGGCCAAACCAAAAGCTCTTTCTATTTTTGTAAGACATCTTTAAGAACAGATTTACTATTCCATACTGTACAAGCATTTTCAAAGACGCCCACTGATAATCCAATGTAAGACCAAACAAGGATTAGAACTCGTTACAGAACAAACGAGGGGGCTGAAGATCTTTTCTTATTTCCTTAATACAAATTCTGTAGGTTAACAGCTTAAAGGGACACTGAACCCAAATTTTTTCATTTGTGATTCAGATAGAGCATGCAATTTTAAGCAACTTTCTAATTTACTCCTATTATCAATGTTTCTTCGTTCTCTTGCTATATTTATATAAAAAAGAAGGCATCTAAGCTTTTTTCTTGGTTCAGCACTCTGGACAGCAGTTTTTGATTGGTGGATGAATGTATTCACCAATCAGCAAGGACAACCTAGGTTGTTCACCAAAAATGGGCCGGCATCTAAACTTACATTCTTGCATTTCAAATAAAGATACCAAGAGAATAAAGAACATTTGATAATAGGAGTAAATTACAAAGTTGCATGCTCTATCTGAATCACAAAAGAAAAAAAATTGGGTTCAGTGTCCCTTTAAGTGATGTATATCAGCTCCTTCAAATCAATCTTCATATCTGTACAGATATACAGCCATCTGCAGATAACTTAAAAAAGAGGTTAAAGATAATTGCAGATTTTTCAATGTTCATTACCATGATCTCTTCACTGGTATAATATAATATAATATAATATAATATAATATAATATAATATAATATAATATAATATAATATAATATAATATAATATAATATAATATAATATAATATAATATAATATAATATAATATAATATAATATAATATAATATAATATAATATAATATAATATAATATAATATAATATAATATAATATAATATAATTATATACACACACACACACACACATATATGACGTGTGGAGGAAGCTGTAGCGGCTGTCAAGATTAAAAAGGTAATTTTTTTTCACAACACAAAGTGAAATGTAAATTTTGATGAATTAAAGTGCCCCCGTTTTTAATCGAATTTTTAAAAAACAAGCACTTTAGCATCAAAATTTACATTTACTTTAATACAGTTTTTGTGTCTGAACAGCTTATGTGATATATATTATAATTCATGCAAGTCAGTCTTGATAGCCAATAATCACTTGCAAATAGCTTTATAAGAGTTACAGATAATTACAAATTTGCCAGGGCTTGTTGCCACTACAGGGGTAAAAAAAACTCGCCAATCAATGGATTAGAAAACCACCATCCTTCAGCGTTCATTACCATGATCTCTTCCCTGGTGTATAGTTGTATACCTATAGTCCCTTAGCTTGATAATAAAAGAAATTAGGCTCGAGCTCAAACTGTGAATGAAATAAAAAGCAGGTTAAATATCTTGTTAACCTGTTTTGTAGCAGAATAGGGCAGGTACATCATCTAATGCTCCCAGCATATGGGATCAACAAACATAATGCATATATAGATAGTTTTTATAACCTTCCATACTCTTCACTGCTGGGTTATTAGCATGAAATCCCCAGAAAACATATTTCACACCTGCTATATACTTGCAGCAGTAATCCAAATACAAAAGCTGTGTAATCATGTACTGCGTGCCGTAATACCTATGTTTATTTGGAGCAAGGGGCTAAAGTGACATCATAATGCAACAAAAATATGCTGTAATGCATTAAATGCAAACATTTGTACAATGTGCTTAACCCCCAAAGATGGTGTCAAACATATAGGGCAAGATTACATATGCGGCATCGCCCGCAAAAGCCGGCGCTGCAGGTTTTTACGCGGTTTTGGTATCACATAGAAATGTAGAGCATATATTTCACCCGTCGCCTGCAATTTTTACTCCCATAAGCTAACATAAATCTGTTGCATATCGGTATCACATATTCAGCGCAAGGACTTACAAGGTGAAAATTGAGAAATTTTACTCCATTTTCACCTCGCCACACATAGGTAGGCACAGCAAGACTTGCGCTGAGTATGTGAGCACCGTAACCCCCGGAAAATAGTAACTAACACCTAACGCATGCGCAATATCTAACTGTCAACCGTCATCCCCCCACCGCAATAACTAAAACTATATTAACACCTAATCCGCCAACCCCCACATCGCAATACATCTAATTAACCCCTAAACCGCCATCACCCCAAAATGCAATATACCTTAATAAACTATTAACCCCTAATCTGCCATTCACCCAATATCGCAAAGTACCTATTAAAACTTATAACCCCTAAACCGCTATCCCCCACCAACGCAATAAACTTAACCTATTAACCCCTAATATGCCAAACTCACACAACGCAAATAACTAAATGACTAAGCCCCCTAACCTAACCCCAATTTCCTAAATTAAAAATACTAAGTTACAAACAATTAAAATAAAAAAGCTATGATTACTTAAAAATAAAAAAATAAAATTAATCTAATATTACAAAGAATAAAAAAATTCTAAAATTACATAAAATAAACCAAATTATCAAAAATTAAAAAGTTTAACCTAATCCCTATAACAATTAAAAAGACCCCCCCCCCAAATAAAAACACCCCATAATCTAATGCTAAACTACCAATAGCCCTTAAAGGGGCCTTTTGTAGGGCATTGTCCTAAGTTTAACAGCTCTTTTACCCTAAAAAAACTAATAATAATAATAATAATAAGTCCCCCCCTCTAAAAGTAAAACCCCACACCCACTAAACCCCCAAAATAAAAAAAAACTAACACTAAAAAATCCTAAACTACCCATTGCCCCATTTGAATGGACATTGAAAAAGAGCTGAATGCTTTTTAAGTGCAAAGGCCCATTAAAACCCTAAATCTTTTATTAAAAAAACAAAACAAAAAAAAAAACCCTAAGCCTAACCCCCAGATAGGTACTCACGTTTCCTGAGGTCCGGCAGTGAAGTCTTCTTCCAAGCAGCAATATCTTCTATCTTCTTCCAGGAACAAGCCAGCGCGGAGCGGAGGACGGAACTGAAGACCGGCGACCATGGAGCGTGGAGATCCTCTTCGTATGATCACTGCTACACACTGAGGGTTGAATTCAAGGTACGCGTTTTAAATATGGGGTACCATGAATTCCTATTGGCTGATTTGATTCTTCAAATTCAAATCAGCCAATAGGATGAGAGCTACTGAAATCCTATTGGCTGATTTGAACAGCAATAGTATTTCAGTAGCTCTCATCCTATTGGCTGATTTGAATTTGAAGACTCAAATCAGCCAATAGGAATTCAAAGTACCCCCATATTTAAACAGTACCTTGAATTCAATCCTCAGTGTGCGGCTGTGATTGTACAAAGAGGATCTCCACGCTCCATGGCTCCGTGGCCGCTGGTCTTCAGTTCCGCCCTGGCTTGTTCCTGGAAGAAGATAGAAGATATCGCTGCTTTGAAGAAGACTTCATCACCGGACTTCAGGAACCGTGAGTACCTATCTGGGGGCTAGACGGGCTTTTTTTTTTTTTTTTTTTTTTTTTAGAGTATGGTTTTAATGGGCCTTTGAAAAAAGAGTTGAATGACCTTTTAAGGGCAGTAAAAGAGCTGAATGCCCTATTAAGGGCAATGCCCATAGAAATGCCCTTTTAGGGGCACTGGGTAGTTTAGGAGTTTTTAGTGTTAGGTTTTTTTTATTTTGGGGGTTTGGTGTGTGGGAGGTTTTATTGTTAGAGGGGGGGAAATTCCCTACAAAAGGCCCTTTTAAGGGCTATTGGTAGTTTAGCATTAGATTAGGTGGTGTTTTTATTTTGGGGGGGCTTTTTTATTTTCATAGGGACTAGGTTTATTTTTTTTATTTTTGATAATTTGGTTTATTATTTTATGTCATGTTAGAATTTTTTATTTTTTGTAATCTTAGATTAATTTAATCTTAATTTTTTTTATTTTTAAGTAATGTTAGCCTTTTTATTTTAATTGTAACGTAGTATTTTTTAATTTAGGTAATTGGGGTTAATTTAGGGGGTGTTGGGTTAGGGGGCTTAGTAATTTAGTTATTTGTGCTGTGTTTGTATGGCGGTTTAGGGGTTAATAGTTTTATTATGATTGTTGTGTGTGTTTGGCGGATTAGGGGTTAATAGATTTATAAGGTTTGTTGCGATGTGGGTTAATGGCGGATTAGCGGTTAATAGTTTTAATAGGTACTTTACGATGTGGGTTAATGGCGGATTAGGGGTTAATACATTTATTAGTAAATTTGTGATGTTGGGGTTGGCGGATTTAGGGGTTAATACTTTTATTAGGTAGATTGTGATGTGGGGTGAATGGCAGATTAGGGGTTAATAGTTTAATTCGGCATATTGCGTTGTGGGGGGGTGTCGGTTTAGGGGTTAATACTTTTTATTATTAGTTGCGATGTGGGTTTAATGTAGGGGTTTTACGTGTCGGGTTTATTTTTGGGAGGCGGGTTAGACTTTATTTTCTTGGGCGCCTGCAGTTTCTAAAGTGCCGTAAATCACTGGCGACTCCAGAAATTTGTATTTATTCACATTTCTGGACATCGCTAGTTTATCCAACTTACGGCACTTTATGAACTGCCGGCGGGGTTTATGTGATACCCCGATGTGCAAGGTGAAATTACGGACGGCGCGGGTTTCAGCCGTTGCACTGACGCTTGCGCCCGCATATGTAATCTCGCCCATAAAGCTCACTCTGGATCCGCACTGCATTACACATAGTGAGAAAAACATGGCCTGTAAGCCATAAAGGGTCAACATATATACATAGCCAGCCAATCACCAGCAGTCTCCTGTTTAGGAAAGTCTTGCAGCACATCATAGGCCTGACCCTCTTTGTAGGAGCTAAACACAAAGTATCTGAGCAATAACAACAAAGGTTGAACACATTAATAAGATTGATTGTATTATGAAAACAATTATGTCCCTTCATATTGAGTAACGTTACTTATCTCATCCCTGATTAAATCAATGAAAATTGGTGATCAGGTGAATTCTCTTAGAAAGAACAATGTTTAAATAAATACAAATTATTCCAAAACACTAGATAATGATAAGATAAAGATAAGATAATGATAAAGATAATGATATTTTAAATCTAGAGCTACATCTCTGGTACTAAAAATGCACTGAAGCCTCTTATTTCCCTGCAATATTTCAGTTGCCAAGTAGATATTAACATAGCTCTCATAACCACTAGGGACCTTTCTCAAATTCTCAAGATAATTCCCTATGGAAGCCGGAGCATCAGTCTTCTTTCATAAAAAAGGGACAAACAGATATATGTGGCGGTGGCAAATTGCCCCCATGGGAGCTAGAGAACCAACAGTAATCATGTAAACAGAATTATGGTTTAGTGGTGACATTGTTAGGGGAGGTAAAGCAATTTCTAGACTAATAGCAGAAAACAACAAACACTTGTGTGCTATATTATTCTGTATTCACCCTGAACAATGGATTTAACCCCTTAGCTACCAGAAGTTGCCACAAATACCGGAGAATTTTAGCATTTTTGCTATCACTCCATTTAAACAGAAATGTGCTCCAAGGAAATGTGAGTACCCTGTACTAGGGGTTCTATCTGTATTTACACCTTGTTTTCTACTGATAAACCCAGGCGCCTCTACTTTTTCTTCATTTTGTTCCAGATAAACAGAAAATAGAGCCTTGGTTTTTTTTATTTCCCTGTCAAACTATATATATTTTTTTTATTTTTTTTTAACCCCTTAATGACAACTGACGTACCCAGGTACGTCCTGCAAAACCTGACAGTTAGTGACAATGGACGTACCCTGGTACGTCAGTTGTCTAAGAGAGTGCTGGAAAGCGATCGCAATCGCTTCCAGCATGCTCTCAGGGTATTGCAGTGATGCCTCGATATTGAGGCATCCTGCAATACCCTTTGAAAAGCATCCGATGCAGAGAGAGCCACTCTGTGGCCCTCTCTGCACCGGTAGCGATGATGCCGTTTGTTGGTGGGTGGGAGCTTACAGGGGAGGCGGGTGGGCGGCCCATCGCTCCCCGGCATCCGGTTCAAGAAAAGTGCTTTGTGCACGCCGGATGCTGGGAGCGTGCGGAGGGGGGCCTGCGGGGGCGCGCGCGCATGTGTGTGTATGCGCGCGCGCGCGCGGAGCAACCACTGACACCAATGAAGAGAGAGGGGGGCAGAAAACGTTTTTTTTTTTTTTTTTAAATAATAGGATCTGCTAGGGTAGGGGGAGCTACACTACAGAAAAAGCTATGTTTAACAAAAAAAATAAAATAAAAACCTTTCTTTTTTGGGGAAAACTGGGTACTGGCAGACAGCTGCCAGTACCCAAGATGGTGGCATATAGGTAGGTTGGGAGGGTTAGAGAGCTGTTTGGGGGGGGATCAGGGAGGTTGGGGGCTAAGGCAGGGGTCCATCACAGATTAATAATAATAAATAAAAAAAAAAAAAAATAAAAAAAAAAAACACCTTTTATTTTAGTACTGGCAGACTTTCTGCCAGTACTTAAGATGGCGGGGACAATTGTGGGGTGGGGGAGCAACCAGATCTGTTTGGGAGGGATCAGCGGGTGGGATGTGTCAGGTGGGAGGCTGATCTCTACACTAAAGCTAAAATTAACCCTGCAAGCTCTCTAATTAACCCCTTAACTGCTGGGCATAATACAAGTGTGGTGCGCAGCAGCATTTAGTGGCCTCCTAATTGCCAAAAAGCAACGCCAAAGCCATATATGTCTGCTATTTCTGAACAAAAGAGATCCCAGAGAAGCATTTACAACCATTTGTGACATAATTGCACAAGCTGTTTGTAAATAATTTCAGTGAGAAACCTAAAGTTTGTGAAAAATTTAACTTTTTTTTTTTTTATTTGCTCGCATTTGGCGGTGAAATGGTGGCATGAAATGTACCAAAATGGGCCTAGATCAATACTTTGGGTTGTCTACTACACTACACTACACTAAAGCTAAAATTAACCCTTCAAGGTCTCTACAAGCTCCCTAATTAACCCCTTCACTACTGGGCATAATACACGTGTGGTGCACAGCGGCATTTAG
The DNA here is from genome assembly GCF_027579735.1 of Bombina bombina. Classification (NCBI taxonomy): domain Eukaryota; kingdom Metazoa; phylum Chordata; class Amphibia; order Anura; family Bombinatoridae; genus Bombina; species Bombina bombina. The sequence goes on from NC_069508.1 coordinate 102,336,039, forward strand.
TGGCCTTCTAATTACCAAAAAGCAATGCCAAAGCCATATAAGTCTGCTATTTCTGAACAAAGAGGATCCCAGAGAAGCATTTACAACCATTTGTGCCATAATTGCACAAACTGTTTGTAAATGATTTCAGTGAGAAACCTAAAGTTTGTGACAAAATTTGTGAAAAAGTGAACGATTTTTTTTTATTTGCTCGCATTTGGCAGTGAAATGGTGGCATGAAATATACCAAAATGGGCATAAATCAATACTTTGGGTTGTCTTCTAAAAAAAAATATATACATGTCAAGGGATATTCAGAGATTACGGACAGATATCAGTGTTCCAATGTAACTAGCGCTAATTTTGAAAAAAAGTGGTTTGGAAATAGCAAAGTGCTACTTGTATTTATGGCCCTATAACTTGCAAAAAAAGCAAAGAACATGTAAACATTGGGTATTTCTAAACTCAGGACAAAATTTAGAAACTATTTAGCATGGGTGTTTTTTGGTGGTCGTAGATGTATAACAAATTTTTGGGGTCAAATTTACAAAAAGTGTGTTTTTTCATTTTTTTCCTCATATTTTATAATGTTTTTTTAGAGTAAATTATAAGATATGATGAAAATAATGTTATCTTTAGAAAGTCCATTTAATGGCGAGAAAAACAGTATATAATATGTGTGGGTACAGTAAATGAGTAAGAGGAAAATTACAGCTAAACACAAACACTGCAGTAATGTAAAAATAGCCATTGTCATTAAGGGTAAGAAAATTGAAAAATGGTCCGGTCATTAAGGGGTTAAAGGGATATAAAACCCACATTTTTTTCTTTTATGATTCAGATAGAGCATGCCATTTTAAGCAACTTTCTAGTTTTCTCCTATTATCAATTTTTCTTCGTTCTCTTGCTATCTTTATTTGAAAAATAAGGCATCTAAGGTAAGGAGCCAGCCAATTTTTGGTTCAGTACCCTGGACAGCCCTTGTTTATTGGTGCTGTCTAATCAGCATGGACAACCCATGTTGTGAACCAAAAATGGTCCGGCTTCTAAACTTACATTCTTGCTTTTCAAATAAAGATAGCAAGAAAATTAAAAAAAAAAGATAATAGGAGTAAATTAGAAAGTTGCTTAAAATTGCTGCTCTATCTGAATCATGAAAGAAAAAAAAATTGGGTTCAGTGTCCCTTTAAGCAGAAAACCCAAGGTATAGATCTAGACCCATTTTGGTATATTCCATGCCTCCATTTCCCTACCAAATGTGATTACATAAAAATAATTGTTCACTTTTTTCACAAACTTTGGGTTTCTCACTGAAATTATTTACCTACCGCTTCTGCAATAATGACACAAATGGTTGTAAAAGCTTCTTTGGAATCTCCTTTGTATAGAAAAAACTGAAATATATGGCTTTGCCATTGCTTTTTGGCAATTAGAATGCCGCTAACTGCAGTTGTGCAGTGTGGCAGCGGGGAAATAGAGACTGGAGAGCACTACCTTTTATACTGTACAAGATACAAACTCTTAAAGGGATATGAAACCCAAATGTTTTATTTCAATATACAGATAAAGCATCCAAGGTTAAGCAACTTTCTAATTTACTCCTATTATCACATTTTCTTCGTTCTCTTGATATCTTTATTTGAAAAAGCAGGTAAACTAAGGAGCCAGTCCATTTTTGGTTTAGCACCCTGGGTAGCGTTCGCTGATTGGTGGCTACATTAAGCCAACAATCAGCAAGTGCTACCCAGGTGCTAAACCAAAAATGGTTGGGATCCTGAACATATTTTCCTGCTTTTCAAATAAAGATGCCAAGAGAATGAAGAAAAATTGATAATAGGAGTAAATGAGAACATTGCTTAAAATTGCATGCTCTATCTGAATCACAAAAGAAAAAATTTGGGTTTCATATTCCCTTAAAGTGAAAGTAAATCCTAGCATTTTACAAACGCTAGGATTTACTATTGAAACAAATAAAGGGCACTTTCATTCATGAAGTATAAGATACTTCATGTAGAAAGATCCTTTATTTGATTCTATCGATCGCTGCTCTTAGCGCCTACAGCAGAGCACGGCCAAATAAATTTTTGGCTAAGAGGTGACGTTTTCACCTCTTAGCCAATAGCTGTGCGGTAAATCCGGCTCCCATGGGCGCCAAGCCGGATTTACTGCATGGTTATTGGCTAAGAGGTGAAAACGTCACCTCTTAGCCAAAACATTTTTTAGCCGTGAGCTGCTGTATCAGCTAAAAACGGCGATCGATTGAATCAAATAAGGAACTTTCTACATGAAGTATCTTATACTTCATGAATGAAAGTCCCCTTTATTTGTTTCAATAGTAAATCATAGCGTTTATAAAACGCTAGGATTTACTTTAAGGGATAAATATTACCCAGAAATAACAAAAGAAATAACAGTCTTCCCACAGATGCATGAACAAGAAAAACTATGTATAGCTTTAGAAGAAAAAAACAGATACCAGGATAGTAGCAAAATATGTAACAGACAGTAACAATGCCAGAACCCACAATCAGATTAAAGGATTACTTTCTGTTATAATTTTTAAGCTAAACAATTAACATATTAAAGTTAATAAACATTAATTAAAACCTACTGACCTATATTTTCTCCAAAACGAAGTTTCATAACGTTCTAAAAGTTATATATTTTATTCGCCGATGATGTCACATTATCCTGCCCACTATTTTCAGCACCGAGTGTTCAAAATACTTAAACCAATAACTTTGTGTTTAAAGCGCCATTTTGAAACCTAGGTATTGTAAACGGATTGGTACAGAGCAAAGGATACCCATGGAGTGGGTTTGGAAAACAATTAAATTTGCAGACAAGATTTCTGACATACGGTAGAGATATGTTAATGAAATGCTATTGATAAAAAGCGTATTTGGGGTAGTTAGTTAGTAACAGGCATAGAAAATATTTACTTACAGTGGCCTTTTAAACAAAATAACATATTCCCCCCCCCCCCTCTACTCCTATGTGATAAATTGTTATTGATCTGTTGTATTGTAACATATTACTTTGGCAACACGTAATAATTTCATGCTAATAAAGTATCCTTGACTTGCTAAAGATACACCAGGTCTGTTAATAAGCAGTTGTATTTGAGCTAACTTATGTTTGATTGGTGTATTTTATATGGCGCTCATGTAAAACACTATCATATTATCAATATTCTCCTGAAAGGGATATGAAACCCAAAAATGTTGTTTTATGATTCAGACAGAACATGCACTTTATTATTATTTTTTCCAATTTACTTCTATTATCAAATTTGTTTTGTTACCATTGGTATTCTGTGTTGAAAGTGATGATAGAAGTAAATTATAAAATTCTTTGCTCTGTCTGAATCATGAAATATTTTTTTTTTTGAGTTGCATGTCCCTTTAAAGGAAGAAAAAAATAAGTACTGTACTGCCAAATATGTAACTGAATGGACATTAAAACATTTTTGTATTTACACATTAAAAATGAATTCACTGAATTGCAACAGATCTGCATAAAAAAACAAATATTTTAAAGGGACAGTCTACTCCAGAATTTGTATTGTTTAAAAAAAAACAGATAATCCCTTTATTACCTATCCCCCAGTTATATTAATACGTTTTACCTCTGTGATTACCTTGTATCTAAGCCTCTGCAGACTACCCCCTTATCTCAATTCTTTTGACAGTTGCATTTTAGCCAATCAGTGCTGACTCATAAATAACTCCACAATGTTATATATATTGCACACATGAACTAGCACTGTTTAGCTGTAAATATTTGTCAAAATGTACTGAGATAAGAGGCAGCCTTCAAGGGCTTAAAAAATAGCATATGAACCTACCTAGGTTTAGCTTTCAACAAAGAATACCAAGAGAACAAAGCAAATTTGATGATAAAAGTAAATTGGAAAGTTGTTTAAAAGGGATATGAAACCCAATGTTTTTCTTTCATGATTCAGATAGAGAGTTGCTTACAATTAATTGCATGCTCTAATTTACTCCTTTTACCAAGACCAAAGAAAAATTGATAATATAAGTAAATTAAAAAGTTGTTTAAAATTGCATTCCCTGTCTGAATCATGAAAGTTTAATTTTGACTAGACTGTCCCTTTAAATCAGCATTGGTTTGTAGTCCTGGCACACCCCTTGAAAAGCCTCAAGTATGTTTATCTTGTCTCCTATACAACAGCCAGTTAAGCACACAGTACCACATCAGGAACTGCAGAGCACTGCTGGTCCTGACTGGAAACTGACGCTGATCCAATCAGCGGTGCTAGTGGTAAAGTTAAGTCAGGCACCTGCACTGCCAATTGGATCAGTGTTGGTTTCCGCGCAGTTCCCATGTGGTACTTCTACTGTGTATTTAACTCCTTTGCAGGGGTTAAACACACAATAGTGCAGGGTCGGTAGTCTTAAAATGACATACGATAATTTAGAGAACGTAATTTTTTTACTATTATGGCCCTTTTACATACAACTGATACAAAGCTTAGGTCTTTATAGATCCTACAATGACAAAGAATAAGCATTATGCCAACCTTGCCAGGCAAATATTGGCAATTATAAAGGCAAAGAATTTGCACATATCTAGCTAAATCATTGTTTGCCTTTAGGGAGACATAAAACCTCAAAACTTTCATGATTTAGATCACTTTGCAATTTATTTCTATTATCAAATGTACACTGATCTTTTGGATCCTCTGTTGAAAAGCATGTGAGGTATAGGAGTGTGCACGTGATTGGAGCAATATATGACAGCAGTATTATGACAACGTTATACATTTGCAAGAAAACTAGGTGGCAGCATTGTTCCATGTCATGTACTGCTCCAGAACTATGTATGCTACCTATCTAGATCTCTTCAATAAAGAGTACAATGAGAACAAAATAAAGGTGATCATAGAAGTAACTTATTTTTTTTATTTATTTTTTAATTGTATGCTCTATTTGAATCATGAAAGAAACGTTTCATGTCCCTTTAACTTGTATAGATATGACTGTATATTTCTCTTTCACCTATTTCATATTTTTTGCAAGATGGTCCTATAACGGAGTATTGTTCTTGTTAGAATGTTTGTCTTTTTTTGTCAACCATATTTTAAATAAAAAATAAAAAAATTGATAAAAAAAACAACAACAAACTGAATTGTTTTCCCAGTTCTGCATAAACAACACAAGGTGTTTATAGCCCAGTAAGCTATTTATATTGTTATGCATATACTTCTGTTTGAAGTCTATTTCCTGAATCAATTATCAGAAGTGCTGTCACCCATTACTCTTGAATCTACTACCTACAACTAATTTAAAGAGACATGATTCAGATGCCATTTTAAGAGACTCTAATTTACTTCTATTAACAAATGTACTTTGATCTCTTAGTATTCTTTGTTGAAAGCATATTCTTGGTAGGTTCATGCACAGCAATACCCTACTGGGAGCTAGCTGGTGATTGGTGGCTACAAGTACACACATATGCTTCATGTCATTGGCTCGTCACCAGATGTATTTAGCTAGGTTCTAGTAGTGAATTGCTGCTGCTTTGGAGCTGTAACACAAATCTCCTTTTTATGCCCCTTTAACTAAACAGTACTAGATAAAAGCATAAGAAATCCATCATATAGAGGCACAAAAACATACAAAAAAAAGAAAATGTTTTAGTGGCAAAAATGACAGATTTAGTTGAACAGGAATCAGGAACTGACCCATAAGAGCACCCATACGAAGTTTAACAAAAACCAGGCTTCCTAAAAGATTTCAGAAGCCTCTGGAGATAAAATGAGGGGACCTATCGTACCTTTGCTGCCTTATCCACCTTGTCCTGGTTCTCAGGCTGATAAACGAAGACAGAAGCGAGACGTCCCTCTGGCAACAGAGCCGGGTAGATGGTCAGTCCAGAAGGTTGAGTCCATGGTGGATCCTGTAACGTGAATCCTCGCAGGGAGCTACTCTCAGAGCCCATAATCCTGCAGCTATATTGAGGGATGCCGACCCGGAAGCCTGCCAGCTGAGCGGATAAGTGTCACCCACTTACACTATACAAACCACGGAACACTATTCAGCTGCAGCAAGCACACACCACAAACTGCCCATGCGCAAACTCCATCCTATACGCATGCGCAGAGCAGAAGAGATTCTCCCCCTTCACAAGTGTCGGGGGGAATCAAAATTTGCGCATGCGCAAACTGCAGGCTTTAACAGTTTATACGCAGAGAATGAGATCGAGGAAGTTGGCAGGGTCCCACCATAGCTAGTATTTAAAACTTTTTTTTTTTTGTTATCACAAAACAATTCAAGTGAAGTGAATATTGTAAACAGTACATGGCAGTCTGTTATGACATGTCCGCTGTTTCTCAGTAGCTTTACATTACACTTATTATTGCACTATATTTGGTCCAAAATATTAAACCTTATTCGGCTGTAGTTCTGCCGCATATAAATACATGTCATTGACATCCGCAACATAAAGTCTGTCACAGGTCCATTTCCTTATCTGAACCACGGGAAACCATCTAACCAATCACCAGACGGTACAGAACTAATCATCTTTCCCCGCAACCCAAAAAGTACATTTTGATTGGTTGGGTTAACAGTGATATTTTTTTAATAACCGGTTTACAGGTTGTGCCATCTTGGATTTTGTCACAGTTGTTTGCATAATTTATTTGTAAATAAAGGGTACAAAGTTATTAGCACAATTACAGTCCAATTTCAGATAATATATATTTATAAAAGTCCATAGTTGCCAACATTTAAAAAAAAAATCCAGGGACACTTTGCAGCAGAGCAAGCAACAAGTTTACTGGAGTATTGACGACCTACTGTTTAACTGCTCCGCCCACTCAGTTCTGCAATCAAAACACACCCATTTGAAAGTAATAGTATAATTTAGACTTATCCATAGTTTATTATACAGATTACAGCACCAAGCTCTTACACCTACTCAGTCTCTAGAACACATTCTGGGCATATGGTTATTTATACAACACAGCATACAAATTAGAAAGACAAATAATATGTGAACCCATTCAATAATAATAATATTCCATTAGGAATGAATTATATTTAAATAATACACTATATCTATTTATCATCTATCTATCTGTATATATGTATGTGTATATATATATATATATATATATATATATATATATATATATATATATATATATATATATATGCAAACAACAAATGAGATGACTGCGTTCTGTATAGAAACAAAAAAAGAAGAGGCGCTCTGGTGCAGATGATCCTTGGCTACAAATGATTCTAAACTAACAGTTCAGAGTAATACTCACAAAGATGTTTGCACATGCAGTGCAATAACAGGTGAGCCGAAGCTTCAGAGCCGCTCGGCTGACTCGCTAGAGGGTGAAATCAGCTGTTCACTGGGTAATCACTTCACCAACGATGTGGGGAAAAAAGATACCTATGACATAAAATATAGATACCGCCCTTGGTGCAGATTATCCCAGGCACAGAATGCACATACAACAGATGTCGAGAAGTTATACTCACAAACGGAGTTGCACAAGCAGTGCAATATCAGGCGTGCCGAATCTTAAAGAGCCGTTCGGCTGACTCCCTGAGGCCTGTACAGCTGCTCCTGGATCGTTGGAGGAGTGGTGGAAAATAAAGGTGGATATGCCGATAGAGGTTGATCCAAGCAAGGGATCAATAAGGCAAATAGAACAATTCACCAGCAAGGTAGACAAAATAAAAGTATTTATTAAAAATATAAAAATTACTTAGCAACGCGTTTCTCGGCTAACATGCCGTTTCATCAGGCTACATAATTCTAAGAGCTACCTTGCTGACTTAAAAGGACTGACAGGACCAATCAAAACCCTGAAAATTCACACACCTCCCTTGCTCAGGTGTACTATCTGATTACAGGGTGTCGCCCTGAGATACATAGCACTTTTGTTAAAAATGAATACAATTTATACAAACTTCAAAAAAATCTTTCTATATATACAAGGGCAATTTAACATGAATCGATAGCAAGTTTTAATCTCAATAATTGTAACAATAATATTTAGATATTTCAGTCTTACAAACAATATAACAATATAAAAGAAATATGATATAATAATCATTGATGATGATTATTATATCATATTTCTTTTCAAATGGGTGTGTTTTGATTGCAGAACTGAGTTTGTAAGACTGAAATATCTAAATATTATTGTTACAATTATTGAGATTAAAACTTGCTATCGATTCATGTTAAATTGCCCTTGTATATATAGAAAGATTTTTTTGAAGTTTGTATAAATTGTATTCATTTTTAACAAAAGTGCTATGTATCTCAGGGCGACACCCTGTAATCAGATAGTACACCTGAGCAAGGGAGGTGTGTGAATTTTCAGGGTTTTGATTGGTCCTGTCAGTCCTTTTAAGTCAGCAAGGTAGCTCTTAGAATTATGTAGCCTGATGAAACGGCATGTTAGCCGAGAAACGCGTTGCTAAGTAATTTTTATATTTTTAATAAATACTTTTATTTTGTCTACCTTGCTGGTGAATTGTTCTATTTGCCTTATTGATCCCTTGCTTGGATCAACCTCTATCGGCATATCCACCTTTATTTTCCACCACTCCTCCAACGATCCAGGAGCAGCTGTACAGGCCTCAGGGAGTCAGCCGAACGGCTCTTTAAGATTCGGCACGCCTGATATTGCACTGCTTGTGCAACTCCGTTTGTGAGTATAACTTCTCGACATCTGTTGTATGTGCATTCTGTGCCTGGGATAATCTGCACCAAGGGCGGTATCTATATTTTATGTCATAGGTATCTTTTTTCCCCACATCGTTGGTGAAGTGATTACCCAGTGAACAGCTGATTTCACCCTCTAGCGAGTCAGCCGAGCGGCTCTGAAGCTTCGGCTCACCTGTTATTGCACTGCATGTGCAAACATCTTTGTGAGTATTACTCTGAACTGTTAGTTTAGAATCATTTGTAGCCAAGGATCATCTGCACCAGAGCGCCTCTTCTTTTTTTGTTTCTATACAGAACGCAGTCATCTCTTTTTCAACATCTTTGGAGAGAGCAGCTATCGTTTGGGACATCATTTCCAGATTGGACATCACTCTATATTGGGACTTTCACTTGCATCTATGGATGTATATTTCCTAACCATATGACTGTGGTGACTATTGTTATGTATTTGTATTTATAATTATACAGTTCATATTGTTTATTTTTTGTAAGATATAAAACTTAGGATCTATCCATATTATCACTTTTTTGAAATAGCATAAATTAGGCGCACCTTATTTCTGGACACACTACTTAGATATAGTAGAGCCCCATTGTTTTTGCAAACAACAAATGTTGTGCAAAAGAGATTTTCAGGGACATTTCCAGGGACAAAAAAAATCCAGGGACATACAACAAAATCCAGGGACTGTCCCTGGAAATCAGGGACTGTTGGCAACTATGAAAGTCATACTGGAGACCTACAGACTATGCACAAAGATCTATTGAATCTATTGCTGGAATGTTCCTTCAGCCTAAGGGCACGGGGTTCAATATACCCCCCAAATAATTTAATCAGATCTCACTCTTTTTTTTTCCCCCAGAGTTGATGCTGTATAAATATGTCTGAACCAGAAAGGGTTGCTCAAGGTGTCAAGAATTTCAGCTGTGTATATATAATCCGTTTTAAATTGAAATATTTTTGCATTATAGAAAAAGTACATCTAATAAAAGTTATCAAGGTTTTTCAGTGGCATGTAGGATTGCCAGCTGCGCTCAATAAAAATACGACCTGCAGGTGACTGGACAAGGGACACAGCTGGGTTCACACAATGTCCCCACAAAAGCTCAATCTTAGGCCCCACTCTTAATCTGACCACATATATTTTGTTCACAATTAAGCACAGAAGAATTAAGTAATTAGATCAGCAACAGCTGCTAGTTCTCTCAAACCTCTCCTCCATCCCTTCCTTGACCAATCTATCTGCACTATAACTCCACCTTTACATTGGTCCTTGACAATCTGCCCCCACCTACCATAGCACGGAAACCACACTTTCATCCTCAGCCCTGGTATACTCCTCTGACACTATACCTACGCAGATGTTCCCATACTGCTGAGCGACACTTGAGAAAATCTCGGAGTTCAGATGACTTTCTTCACTACAAGTTCATCTTGAACTCCAACTATTCTTCCCTTAATCGTTATTAGCAACATTACTTCTCTACTCTTATCTCTACTCTTTCCTCAAACCCAAACGTCTGTTCTCCACATTCAATACGCTTCTCCGCCCACCGCCACCTTCTAATACAACTTCTCTCTCAGCACAAGATTTTGCCAGCCACTTCAATAACAAAACTGACTCCATCAGAAATGAAATCAGCCCTCAACATACTACCAATTTCCCACCCCCTCAATAGATCACAATCATCCATAACCCAAATAGCCATAACCTTAGCTCTTTTACCCCTGTAACCGAGGAAGAAGTTTCTGCCCTTATACTGTCCTCTCACCTCACTACCTGTCCCCTCAACCCCATCCCCTCACAGCTACTCCCCTCCCTCTCTTCTACCCTTACCCCTATACTCACACACATCTTTAACCTCTCCCTCAGCACTGGTATATTTCCTTCATCTCTATAACATGCACTGGCCACACCTATCCTCAAAAAACTTCTTGATCCAACCTCCCCATCCAACTACCAACCTATTTCCCTTCTTTCCCTCAAAGTTTCTTGAAAAGTTAGTATATGCACGTCTATCCCATTTCCTTACACTAAACTCCCTCCTTGACCCACTGCAATCTGGATTTAGTCCCCATCACTCCACAGAGACAGCAGTTGTTAAGGTTACCAACAACCTACTTACAGCAAAATCCAAAGGCCACTTCTCTCTGCTTTATCCTCCTTGATCTGTCTGCAGCCTTTGATACTGTCGACCACCCTCTTTTGCTCCAAACCCTCCAATCCTTTAGCATTTGCGACACAGCTCTCTCAGGGTTCTCTTCCTATCTGTCTAACCGTACCTTTACTGTAGCCTTCTCTGAGGCATCCTCTGCCCCATTACCACTTTCTGTTGAGGTACCTCAATGCTCTGTCCTCTGTCCCCTTCTCTTTTCAATCTACACCTCATCATTAGGTTGCTTTATAAAGTCCAACGGGATTCAATATCACTTGTATGCCGATGACACCCAAATCTACCTATCTGCACCAGACCTATCTCCTTCCTTGCTAACCCGTGTCACCAACTGTCTTTCTCATATCTCATCTTGGATGTCCTCTCACCACCTTAAGCTAAATCTCTCCAAAATTGAGCTCCTTATTTCCCCCCCCTTCCAGAATCTCCCCCCCAATTCTATATAACTGTTGATAACTCCATCATTACCCGTACCCCGCTTTTCCGATGTCTTGGGGTCACACTTGACTCAGACATTTCTTTCACTCCTCACATTCAGTCCTTGGCTACAGCCTGCCGCTTCCATCTTAAAAACATCTCTAAAATTAGATATTTGCTTACACAAGACACAACTAAGATTTTAATCCACTCTCTTATCATTTGCCGCCTCGACTACTGCAACTCCTTCCTCTCTGGTTTCCCTAGCTGCTGCCTAGCTCCTTTACAATCCCTAATAAATGCCTCTGCCAGGCATTTATCTACTAGGAGACCTTTTGAGGAGAGCCACAGGTGTCGCCACTAGCGCTTTGTCTATTTTCCATAGAATACTAAAACTATTGAATAGTCAGATGTTCTGCACATATCTGTAATACATATGTTTGTATATTTATACATATCTGTAATAAAAATGTTTGTATATTTATATATGGGGACACAAAGAATATCTGTTAATGATAGCAGCAACTGGATTACCTGAAAACCCCTAGCAGTTATGTCTATGCTTATTTCAGTGCAGGCCTCCATTTCCCAAGTTGTCTACTTACCTCATTTGTCAGTTCCGTATAGTGTAGCTATCTATAATAGGACCACTATGTGGATAAATAGACAAGCCTCCATTAGAAAATGTAACCCACACTGTATAAATGTAAACTTAAAAAATCCTCACATTTTAAAATCTGACGTAAAAAACAAACTCATCACACTTATATAATGACAACTTGAAAAACAGTCCTATTAATACTTAGAAATCAGCTATATAGATAATTTAAAATACCTGGTGTCAGATCAAAATAAATGCCAAAAAAAGAGGATAACTACATTATTTGTTTACAAACTGAATAATAAAGTATGAATTTTTGCACATATCTAGTAAATTCTTTATGCCATGATAAAAAATATAATGTTCTTATTGTTGAGAGCATTTATTGTTAAATGTTTGCAGTACACTACAGGTTACATCCTATGGGACCTACTAAAGGGATATGAAACCCATTTTTGTTCTTTCAGGATTAAGATACAACATTACTGGCAATTTTAAAAGATTTTCCAATTTACTCCAATGTGCTTAATTCCCTTGATATACTTTGCTGGAGTTACAAAACACATCAACTTTTAAAAGCACAGTTACACTCATAACACTATCTAATAAAAAAAAATATTAAATAAAAATATGATATATAATATAAGCGCTCAAAGATATGAAGTCTCAGGTGTTATAAAAAAAAATAGACTGCAAAGGTCTTTAACATAGAGAAACATGCATACACATGTCTAAATATGTATACATATATATATATATATATATAAAAGAATTCCAGAGCTCTGCACTCACTGTCCCAATCAAAAGGCAGCATATAGGGTAGAAAAGGATGCACTCGCCGGGTCTTGCAAAATAGTGTATTTAATACATAACAGTATAGTAACGTTTTGGGGGTAATTAGCCCCGTCCTCAGACCAATGGTCTGAGGACGGGGCTAATTACCCCGAAACATTACTATACTGTTATGTATTAAATACACTATTTTGCAAGACCCGGCGAGTTCGTCCTTTTCTACCATATATATATATATATATATATATATATATATATATATATATATATATATATATATATATATATATATATATATATATATATACACAATTAGGTAGCGCTCAGAATACTGGTATGTGTAATCCAAATCGATGTGTAGTAAACATAAAGTCCAAAGGCATACGCTTGTAAAAAGGCATACGCTTGTAAAAAGTAAAATCCAATGTTTATTCCAAAAAGTAAAAAGGACGTAAACAAACATCCAAGATGAAAGCCAGCAATGACAGTATCGATCAGGTAGCTGAACTGATCCTCGTGCAGACGCGTTTCGTGCGCATGCTCACTTGTTCACTGCTTACCTGAGGATTAGTTCCGTCACCTATTTAAGGCTATTCCAATTGTGACGTTTTATTAGCTATGACCTGATAGGATACTCATATCTGAATATACACCCCTTAATTTGACAAAGTAATAAGTAAGTCAGAGATATTTTTATATAAATACGATCCATCCTAACATTGCATAAAGATTTAAAACAGATTCCATTAATATATTCAATATTAAAGTATATAAATTAGCATATATAATACAAAAAATGACTCATATGAACATACAAAAAAAATTATACAAAAAAATATTATTCAAAATGCTCCAGCCGTAATTTCTAATATATCTATGAGGCAATGATTTGAATGAAACCACATTGGGCATACTTATTTCTTATAAAAATGAATATTTAGTAAACATGTAAGAATGTATGTTAGTACTATTTCCCTGAAACTGAAACTATCCATGTTAGACCAAAAAATCCATAAAACTCATAGATGTAAAAATATATATGTGCAAATGAATTTCTGAGACCAATATAAATGGCCCTGAGTTAACAAGGGAAATGGATGACTAATGTAGTTGACAAAGATATATAAATCAAGAATCTAAGATTACTCTAAACAAATTTATCTAAATCTTGTCTTACATTGAGACCATCAGGCTCACTAGTCTGAAGTGTAAACATCCAGAAAACTTCCTTTTTGTTAAGGAGCATTTCCCTGTGGCCTCCCCTCTTC